>NC_056734.1:770316819-770511819 GCF_019279795.1 Protopterus annectens | reverse complement strand
TTACTTGGTCAGTTGTACAATTTGCATGTAGGAGGTGTGTTACAGTGTCCGTAACACACCCCCTGTACTGTCAAAGTGCAAACAGTACTAAAGTTTTAAATAAATGTGTTGCTTGACCAGTTGTATAATTTATACATAGGGGATGTGTTACAGTGTCCATAACACCCACCCCCCCTGTACTGAGTGCCATATGGCAGTGAAATTAAATGTATAAACACAAAACAAAAATTAAACTTGTAACCAAAAACAAAAACAAAGATAGGCAGCAAGCTGTAGAATTCCAACCAGTTTATTGTTACACTTTCGTTCAGGAAATACATGAACTTCTTCAGACAAAGAAACCCTAAGAGTCCTCAGTTAAAATAAAACTGTCAATTAAGATGAGATAATTAATTATAAAACCAATTAACATAACTTGAGAAATTTAAAGAGCCAGTGTTATACAGTGTAAAATTTATATGTAAATAAATATAAATGCTTTTTTTTAAAAAATCAGCAACAATTTTAAAATCACAACACATCAGTCTTATTACTTAATTTTCTTGTGTATATAAATTAATCTAAATACTGTTAAATGCTAGATAACAACTTGAACAACTCAAACAAATATAAATCTAAAACTCGTTTAAATATATACTGATAGATATGTATAAATAAATATTTATAAATTCATTCAAGTATTAGAAAAGTTGTTATACAACCGAATTTCACCTTTGTAGGGCTTTTAATTTCAAAATACATTTTATCGAGCAGTATTCATTAAGCCCTGGTAGAACATGTGCATATGTTTTAATTTGCCAAACAAGTTCCTGTTCTTCAAGCTTTAATTCCCAGGGCCCACCTCTAATGTTCCTAACTATTTGTTGTAATATTGTAAATTGGAATTTATGTGTGGGGTATTCTAGAATGTGTCTAGCCAAAGCATTTGTGGTATTACCCCTATTAATTTGGTATTGGTGTTCATAAATTCTCTGCTTAAACATTCTCTCAGTTTTACCAATGTAGTAGCTTTGGCATAAAGCAGCATATACTACTCCTGCTGTTTCACAGTTAAATTTTCCATTGATGGTGTAGATTTTGTTACTTATGCAAACTTTATTAGATACCATAATGTGCTGGCAATGCTGACATCTCCTGCACTTTTTCATCCCCTGATTGTCGGGACATTTTTGATTGTTCCTTTCCAACAAATCTTTAAAATTAGACTGATCGCCCATATGCCTAGGCCAGATGTTAGCCCATGTGCATGCAAGGCAGCACCTGATGCCCCAGTCCAACAGGGACACAAGTGGTATCCAAGGGTATATGTGCTGTTAACCAAGGGTATATGTGCTGTTAACCATCCAGTTATCCAGGTTCCACCTGCAAATGTGTAATTAGCTACCCTGCCTGATGTGGACAGGGTGACCATTCCACAGCAGGGTGAGTGTATGTGATTCACATCTGAGGCACCAACAAACCCAGTTGATCTCACACACAAGGTTGAGGTTGTGTGTGTGTGTTAATAAGGTGGAGCCTGAGTTGCACTTGTGAAGCAATCCCAACAATGTGGAGTCTGTAATTACCTTCCATGCCAGACAGAGGTCACTTTTGAGGCTTATAGCCTATCTGTGTATGGTAGATGTTTGAGGCCCTGGTATGCCCTGGTGGGGAACCTCTGTGATGTCCCCAGATGCTGCATGTCCTGTGTGAGATAAATGATGAATGTGGCATTTTGCACAATAATGGGCTTTATTGGGGGTAAATACAGGGCTGTTAGGACCCCCATGTCCCTGGATGACATAGCCTTATGTATGAGGTGAGCCATGTAGAATGTTTACCATACAATGGAAGCAACACGCTGGTAACATATGGTATGATTCATGCTTGGGAGTGTATATCTATTATGGCCAAGTGTGATGTTTTACTGTCAAAGACTTTGTCTAGGTCAAGGTAGGCAGTGTGCACTGTCACCCCCCATCCATGGCTTTGGTGACTGTGTCAAAGAGGTCAACCAAGTATAACAGACATGACCCCTTCCTTCAAAAAGCCTAACTGTGCGTGATGGTATGTGTGGAGGTCAACAATGTCCTTGTTAATGAGGTTCACTATAAACTGTTCTATGGCCTTGCAAAACAGCTTAGTTAGGCTGTTGAGTGTATAATGTGACAACTCAGTGGATGCCAAACCTTAGTGTAAAGGGGTGATAGTGGCTTTTCTTCAAACAGCTGCCAGAAAGATGGTTGTCAGGCCTCCTTTGAATACAGAGCCTTATGGTGTTGCAAGGTTATGGTTGGGGTCATGTAGGATGCATCCTGTAATGTGACAGGCTCCCATGGTGGATGTATACCATGATGTTCACATGGCAGTGGTGACCTGTTCCCTACATATAGGAGAAGGGGGAAGGTGCTGTGGACATCCTGATTTACTGATGTGGGGACAGGGGTGAAGCCTGCATTGACTCTGTCAGGCATCAAGTATGCTATACCTACAGCACTGGTATAACCGGTATCCTTCACCACCAAAGTGAGCAGATGCAAGTGCTTCCTGTGATGTTGCAGACATATGTGCAGAACAAGAGATGATTGTCTGTAATGGATGTCAACAATGTGGGCTCTGGGGTTGCTGTGCAGGTTTCCAGGAGTGATCCCATTCGCTTGATCACACTAAGGAGACATTGCTCCAAAATGGGTACCTGCTCCTACTTTGTCTCAGACAGTGGTATTTCCTCCCTGTTATAGACACTTATGTATTGCAGATGTCCACCAGACAGGTGCACATATCCTAGCAGAGGATGATGTAGTCCTGTTGGGTATATCTGACTCCATGCATCTATAGAAATGCACATATAGTGCTTGTGTGTATGTGTGGATATTGGTGCCAGCCCCTACAGAGGGGCTGAGGGCTGTGAAGCTGTGTATACCACCCCCTAGGAGGCTGTATTCCATGTTGGATGTGTATGTATGTATGTTTGACCCTAGCTAGATGGGTATTATGGGAGATGGTGACTGCAAATGTGACTGCATGATGGTTGCTTTGCCACAGAGGATGACACTGTAGGGATGCTGCAGTGGTAACCTGTGTTGTGCAATATCAACTCCAACACACCTTCACCTCATATGGGGGTAGCCACTAGCTGCACCGAGGTGTTTGTAATTCCACTGTTGATGGCTCTCTGGCCATTTCTGTGCTGGCATGGGTACATCTCCTAATGTATGTTTGGGTTGTTCAAGTGATGCAGGATCAGGGTACAGACCCAAATCATAATACAGTTGATGAGGTCCATATAGGCAGAATGGGCTTCCTGGTCACATGTGGTAGCCGATAGCTAGCTATGATTTAAATATCTGTGTTGGCAATGGTGAATTGCCCTGCAGAGTCCCCTGTGCACCTTACTGCCTGTACAGCGTGGAGGTGTGTATGCGCCTCATTTGTACTGACATCACATGTCCCATGTCATATCCGTTGTCACTATCTCATTCAGAATAACCTGTTGGCCAACTCTCAGCATGGCTTTAGACCTTATCACCGTACCACCTCAACCCTCCTCTCTTTCTCTAATGTCACTAACCAGAACCAAAATGAGAACAAATGATTTGCAGCCATCTTTCTGGGTCTTTCTAAGGCTTTTGATATGGTGAACCACCTATTATTCATCCAAACACCAAAAAACATTTCCTTAGATAACCATGCTCTCCAATGGTTTCAGTCTTATCTGGGTGGTAGCAAGGTGTACTATGGCAGGACAAAATCTCATGCCTGTTACCTAACACCATAGGGGTCCTCCAGGGCTCCATATTAAGAACCCTTCTCTTCTCTATCTTTATTAATGATCTCCACACAGTCATCTCAGATGCATCCTGCATTCAATATGTGGATGACTCCACTTTGGTTTGCTCTGACATCTCACCAACAAATCTATTTACAATAACCCAGAATACTTTCAATACAGTTGAAAACTGGCTCTCTGATCATTGCCTGATCTTAAACCATAACAAAACAAAGCTTTTACTATTCTACCCTGATCATAAGTTCTCAGCCCTATCCTTCACCATAAAAATCTAATAATGGTACCATCATCTCCCCAGATGCCTACACAAAACTCCTTGGAGTTATCGCAGATAACAACCTCAGATTTGACAGGCATGTCAATCAAACCATTAAAACCATTAATAAAAAACTTGGGTCGTGGTATAGGATTAAATCTTTCCTAACTCCACCTGCCAGAACAGTCATTGCCTGCTCTCACCTACTTTCTACCCTTTTTTATGCCTCCCCTTTGCTCACCAGCCTAAGTAAATCTGCTCTTAGCAAACTCTCTAGCTGCTATAATCACACTGTCATGTTTGCCACTGGATTGCCCTACAGGACACACCACTGTCACAATCTAAAACACCTCAGCTGGATAAAACTGCCAAACCTACTTCAGTATAACCAGCTTACAGTGGCACATAAAATACCCAACTGACGAGATAATATGCCAGCACTTAAAAATATAATCATCGCATATAGCAACCTTAAATCACTTTGCTTATCCAACAGACTGCTGGTATAAACAATCAAATCCAACAATTCAGCTGGTAACTCTCTGCTTGCGAACTCTGTTGGTAAAACTTGTAATTCCCTCCCTGCTGACCTTAGTCTAGAACCTTCCTTAGCCCAATTCAAAAAAGTCTCAAACTGTATATCAAATTAACAACACAAACTTGCCAACCGGATCCCAAAGGCTCGAACAAAACAGGACAGGAATAGCAGAAATCTGCCAGTAGCCAAAAAACTTTTCCAAAGTTGCACCAAACACTTCAAGACTCAGCCAATGATAAAAACACAGCTTTAATTCCTCATGAATCCACGATACAAGTTTACAGGTTAAGCGCTTTCATCTACTGCAGGTAGACTTCTTCAGAACCAATTAAAACAAATTACATCAGCTTATTTAAAGCAGTTTTGGCACCAACATCATATGATGCATTGGAATATTTAAAGGTGTATGTGGATGTATAAAAATATATACAATACAAAATAATAAAATTCATAAACTAACTACTTCTCCCTACAAAGTTAGAATATTGAACAATAGTGTATTAAGAGACAGACAGTAGTACAAAACCACGAATCTATCTAGTGAACATATACTGTAGCTACTATGAATAAATATAAAAATATATACAAGTGTGGATATGATATAAAAAAGTGTGGGTATGATATAAGAAGCTTATCAACCACAAAAGAACCTTACCAACCACAAAAGAATGTTCACTAGATAGATTAGTGGTTTTGTACTACTGTCTGTCTCTTAATACACTATTGTTCAATATTCTAACTTTGTAGGGAGAAGTAGTTAGTTTATGAATTTTATTATTTTGTATTGTATATATTTTTATACATCCACATACACCTTTAAATATTCCAATGCATCATATGATGTTGGCACCAAAACTGCTTTAAATAAGCTGATGTAATTTGTTTTAATTGGTTCTGAAGAAGTCTACCTGTGCAGATGAAAAGCTAAAACCTAAAAACTTATCAGTGGGATTCATGAGAAATTAAAACCGTGTTTTTTGCCTTTAAACTGTTCTTGAGTTGTATATCAAATTACACTGGTTATGTCTTTGTTCTAGTCCTGGTTATCTCCCTGCTTTAAAATTGTGTTAAAAATATTTCTTTGCAACTTTAGCTGAGTCATAATTCTGTTTGTTTATAGCCTCATCTAAATCTATAGTTTGTTGGACTGTATAACTTGCTTGTCATATTAAGTTGGAAAATGGTGCTTTTCATGTTATGTGTAATACTTTTGCTGTATGTATGTTGGAGTTTTTCTCCTCAGGCCTCCACTGAAAATGGACATGTATCCATTCGTTTTATCCCAGTCAACAAATGTAAAATAAAATAAAATAAATAAATAAAATAAATTTCCTCCCCCGTTTTGGGGCATGACTGTATGATAGGATGGTACACCAGGTAAGGTTGGGGTGCTCTCTGCAGCTTTGAACCACGTGTGTGTGACTGCACAGATGTCAGCATTTCCCAGTGTCAAGAATGCTTCCATTGAGGGCATAGTCATGTGTAGACTCCTAGCATTTAGCAGCATGGCCTTCAATGTGTGCTGCGCTGACAGTTGTATGTTGGTAGGGATAACCTCACCAGTTTTCCTAATGAAGGCAATATGGGGGTGGCGAGAACCATTGCCAGACACCTGAAGGCCACTTGAGACACATGGAGACCATCTCTGTCGAAGCATCTTGGTCTGTTGAACATATCATTCCAGGCTCACAGGTAGTGGAACCCCCTGGAATATCACAGGATAAAAGACACGTTAAGGTCAATCATTTCCTGAATGTATTGCGGCATCAGTGTGGGTAACAGTGGAATGGTGCATAACACTAAGAACATACCTGCCTGGGACACAAAATCAGTATGCTCACTCATGTCTTTCTACCTATAGTCCAGGGATGTACATCCCAGGTCAGGCATGCCAACATGGACTGTGACAGACTCATGGCAGCATCTGTTTGTGAGACACAGCAGTGCATATGTGATATGGCGGATTCCGTCACCTGACACGCAAGTAACTGTAACCATCCACATATACAGCTAGGTGAGAGTCACATCAGTGTGTCTCACAATGGAGTCTTTATGTGTAATATGCTTGACATGTGGTGACACCTGTGTAGCTGTGGGGCACAGGTGTGTGGCCATGTGCGGTGTGTACTGTGTAGAGCTGTGGCATTCATGTGTGGCTTTGTCTTGCAGGTGTCCTTTGTTTGTGGATGTGTGTGTTTAGGTGTGGGTGATATGTGAGGTGTACTGATTGTGTTCACAACCTGTTTGGAGACAGATATGCGTGCTTTACAGGGAGAGAGTATGGACTGTAGGTTCCTAATGTCATTGCATCTCTCACACAGTGTGTTCCTTGCTGGTGTTTGTAGGTGGTTGTCCATCCATGTTACTGTGGCAGGTGCTACAATGTGCCAAGACACCCATATTGACAGGACTGGCAGGGGAAACTGTAGGACATTGTCCAGCCATATAGTGCAGAATCTGAGGGAGGATGGCCAGGGAGACCTAAGGGGTGGTCCTACAACCCAGGTACTTAATAGAACAGTGGAGGCTGACACCACTGTAAACAATGTAGGCAGGATATGAAAAAGCAGTAATAGGTGCAACAGGACCAATGCATTTGAACACCTTATAGGACATGCATCAAGTATCAGGAAGCATCAAGATCAGAAGGGCAATGCATGATGCATTGCCACTGTGTTCCTGATAGCCACACGCATACTGTGGTGATAGATGGCGGGATATGATGTGTGAGTTAGCGGTGGATAGTGGTGACAAATGTGGATGTGCAGGGTGTGCACATAAGGGTGAGCAATGTATGTCCTGTGATGTGTTCCCCTCTTCATGTCTTTCAGGTGGGATATACCACCAGAGGAATTCACCTTTCTCAGAAGACAACACCACTACCATAACTGATGTCCTGAGACTCCATCACCAGGTGCTGCTGACTAGAAGTCACCATAACCAGCAAGAACACATTGCACTGTTTGCAGACCTCATGGCATTGGTTAATCATGATGGCCAGCATGACAGGAGATATTAGCAGGTCCAACACCGGGCCACAGATCTGATACATCATGCATGGCAAAGAGCCATAGCTGTGGCCAGGGACCGTACTGGCACAGGTAGTGAGCCTGCTACACAACAGCCACTCTTGGTCACAGAGGAAATCCTGGCAAACCTGGGTTCAGCCACCAGCTTACAAGAGTCAATAACACCATATATCATGGAGGTGGGTGGCACAGCTTCCACAGCCGAGGAGCAACCAGATAAGCATCCAGTTGTCATCACAATACTGTAGCATTCATAGTGGCTGTCTTTGAATAACTGTACACATATGTCAGGTCAAGCTGCATTTGTGGGTGGAGTTTTGTAATGCACACATGTGCACACATATTGTGAATGTCAGCAATGTGGATAGCATCACAGTTTGGACTGTACCTGTTGATATATGCAGATATTGTCTGGTACCAATGTTACATTTGTGTCTGCTGACAATACCCCTACCACAAAAATCTATAGGTACCTCTGGTGTGGCCGGGGTCCATCATGCTGTTGCTGGTGAGTGTGGCACTGTTTTGTTATGGCTCATCTATACCCTAGGTATGTTTAGGGCTGCCAGTTTGCTGTGGACACAACTGTTAAGCTTAGCCATATTGCAGTACTTGCATGTTCACTTGTGGAGGGGTTCACTGCGGTGCATTACATCTTAATCTTAGCATATTTGCAGGAGCTGTAACATATTAGCACATATTTTTGTGAAGGTGTAGGCAGTCAGCTATAAATGGGTGCACTGTGTTTTACGTGAAGGCCCATCACATACACTGACATGCCATGTATCTCAAAAGTGTATAGTAGTAGCCACATTAACTGGACGTAGCTGCACTGCATGTTGTTAAGGGCCTGTCTTGTGTGTATCTATGGTGGTCTGCTTGTGTGTCATGCATGGGATCAGTCATAACGTGTGATATGTATAACGTATTTGTGGCATCTCACCTCTGTGTGTGTCATACCTCTCAATTGTCCCTGATTTATATTCCAAAATTTAGCTCTGTCCCTCATAATTCCTCCTAAAACTGGTGACTCCTGGAGGAAAGGTGGTGAATTATACTCAATAAATAATGACAGTAAGTAAGAGTGATAGATTTCTTTTATTTCACAAAATGCATAGTAATTAACATTATTTTATTCTACCAATGTCTTAAGTTGATAGTATTAATATTTTACAAATGCCCCTGATTGTCCCTGATTTTTCTAGGTTTGTCCTTGATTCTGTTGAAATATGTCCCTGATTATTTGAGAGCTATGATGTGTGTGTGTGTGTGTGTGTGTGTGTGTGTGTGTGTGTGTGTGTGTGTGTGTGTGTGTGTGTGTGTGTGTGTGATTCAACAGACATAGTGCAGGAATTCATGTAGTCATGTTGTCTTCCCCTCACAGGTGACCATCGGGGTTGGAGTGTGTCCCTCTCACAACCTGATGTCAGTGTCTCATCGGACTCTGATGGTGGTGGTGGCTATTGCAAGGCACAGGTGGGGTTGTTGAGGGCTGAATCTGTTCCATTGGTTGCCATCCCACTTCCTCCCCCAATGTCCCTACACACAGTCAGTATGCACACACATAACCAGTCCCCAGCAGCCACAGATAATGGACAGTCAGAGTGGTGGCATCAAACAGGAGAGTGTGGTGACTATGGCATCTGTGATTGTAGACAGTAGCCATAGCCAGACAGTTGAGGAGGTCCCACCCAGGCAGATTGAGAGGCATGCTTCCCATCCAGCACCTGTATGAGGTGTCACAACATGTGTCACCTGATGCGTGTTTTGGATTGTCATGGAGGCACAGGTACATTTTGAACACTACACCAGATGGATGCTCAGGGTCATGGATGCCACACTGCTTGGCATGCATAACTCCATCCATGGCATTGATGATGCCTTACATCATTTTGCTGATATAGTGGATAGATGGTAGAGTGAGGCATTGTCAGTCCTTAACCGTGCAATATCTGTGCTTGAAAATGTGGTGGGAGCAGGTTATCAGATACGTGGACATATGTCAGCAACAACATCAGCTGACATGGCCGTGCACAGTCACACTCCCATAGTGGCAGTATCACCAGCACTACTGAAGGGGAGGTGCAGTCCACACCACAACATGGCAGACCATGGGCACGTGGTCCTGGGTGTTCCCATGAGGGACACAGACCCAGCAGATACCGGTCACTGTCAGCAAGTAGTAACGCATCTGGCCCTGGGCATGGTGGTGCCAGTGCCACTCCTGGCAGAAACAGTTCCCATGTTCATGGCCAGAGACAGTGAACTGTGCACTCTGCCATGTATAGTCCACAGTTGTCTAACATACCCTCATGTAGGGCTGGCACATTGCTTGACTGTGTACTGGCACACGCTCACAAATCACTGTCACACACAGTTCACCACAAGACATACACAGCTTCTCACCATTGCCCAGCTGACTAGCACCCTGCCAGACACACACATAAAAGGTCAACTGTGTGGCACATCCTAGGCCTTTGGCAACCCCACACCACACCCTATGCATGTGATGATACCTGTGCCACATCCCTGTCATCCATTCCATCGATGCAGGGATATGCTAATATGTATCTGATGCACAGGGTGAATATAGTACAGTTAATGGCAGTTTGTAGTGCAGTAGTGTTATGCCCTGTGAGGTGCCGTCTGCTTGCAATTGTCATATGTACACATGAAAGTGTATGTACCATTGTGCCATGATGCTGTATTGCTGTTAGCACTGCTGACTGACTGTTGTCTCACAGACCTTATTCTGTTTCTGTTCCAGGTGTCTGGGTGTCTAAGTCATGGGGACTGCTGCCAGTACAGAAGCTCAGGATGGCATAATGGCAATGCAGGGACATTTCCATTGCTAAGGTATGGCTGTATATGTGCATATTTACCTAGGTGCATATGTATGGAACAGTGTGTGAGGGACAATGGGGGGAGACAGCATAAACTTGCATGGATACCCCTTGACACAGCATGCTACTCTTGATACATGTCACCTGGGAGTTCCTTAGGATCGCAGGTGCATAGGTCCATAGAAGGTTACTAGAGTACTGGCCCTAGGTTCCCTTACAAGCCTAACCATTACTTTATCCCCAACAGAATCATCAATCAGCACCTGTTGCTCCTGTCATTGAAGGACACAAGTTGGACCCCGGGACAGATTTGTGTTCTCCCATCCACTCATCATGGATGCACTTGATGAAGGTCTGCATGGTACTCTGTTTGACATGTATGGGAAGTGCATTCCTGAGACAGGGCAGCCTCTGGGATACAAACCTGTCTCTCCAGCAGGTCTTATTGCTGTTGCATATGTGATTCAGGCCTGCCGTGCTGGTAATGTACAAAAAATTAGACTCACATATATGGGGCAGCTGTTAAAGGGCTGAGGACAACATTGCCATCTAGGCATGCCATGGCCCACCTCTGGACAACCTGTCTAATACCATGTATGGCACTACTAATTTGACACTGTCTGCATGGAACAAGTGTTGAAGGCCATGTATAACCATTGTGGGTGTTAACATAGCTTTTACAGTTGCTGCAGATGTATGAATATGTACATACCAGACCGGCCATGATGATAATTTATTGTTGTACTGACTGTGGACTATACAGAGGTAATGTCCACCTTTTGTCTGGATGCAGTCCTTTTACCTATGTGGTGATCCAAGTCCAAGGCTTTTCTGACCAAAGAATGCAACAGTGGTATCAACTAAGTACCCAGGTCTGTCAACACAGGTTCTGTGTTTATGGAGTTGCTGTTGATGTGGGAAACAGTGGGGCCCTGTCCTCACCGTATGGCATGATGGTATTGTTGTCTGCATTCAGCTTGAGGTCAGGATCTTGGCACCATTCCATACCCACTGTATGACCCCATTGCAGTGTGTTAACATCAGTCTGTAGGTTAATGACAGACAGCACACTCCATACAGCCTTAGGCAATACCTACATATGTGGGTGGAGGCAGTTAGCATTTATGCCTAGATACATGTGGGTCAATGTGGCAGCGGCGACTCACAGGGCCTACATGTCTTCATATTGCACACACATAGGCAACACAGAGTAGGGTTGCCACCTTGTCAAATTTGCAATGTGGGACACTTCTTGTAGTATCATGAGGGTTGGCAGGACAAACCATACTCACGGCAAATGCAACTAAGAGAACTTCTCTTTGTTTGCCGATATTACAGTTTCTTTGCATCACATTACCATAGCTTATGCTATTTCTCAGAACATTAAGGTGCTTCTGATATGAGGTAACTGCTTTTTGCAACTAGTAGACAACATTAGGAAATGTTTGTTGTCTTACACTCTGTGGAACCTCTGTATTGTTTGAGTCATTGTCACAGGTCACACCTGGCCAAACATGGACTGCAACCTGCAGGGTTGGAAAGGTGGTGGCCATACTTCTTACCTCTACAGATTTCTGCAGAATGTCCTGATGTTTCCCACATATTTTTGTTCCATTTGTCATAACATTGTGGTTGTCTGGAACATTAGTGGCAAATCATTAAAGACTGACATTAGGGAATAATGACAAATATTTTCATGTCAGACTTCATACCTTTTAGAAAATGCATGTGAATGCAGAGCCTGTATGCTATCTACTTTCTATGTTTGTCAGAGTAATATTTAAAGATTGAGCCTAATATCTGACCTTTGTCCCACTTTTCTGTATGGTTTTATCCAGCTGTCTTGCTCTAAGGTGTTGAGAGGTATGGCAGTGGCCCTAACACAGTCACACTGCTGCAAGAGGATATACATACATATACACACACCCAGTCATGAACTGCCCTTTTTGGGGGTAGAACCCCTTCCTGGCTAGTTTTACATACTATAGTGCTATATACATATCACATGCGCCACAGAGCTTATACATTTTTGCAATGTTTGCCACTACTATTCAGGTGGATGACAGCTGCAGGTGCTGTAAGGATTGCCACTGGGGGGTTAACAGGTCATTTAAATGATATAACCATGTCACACACACACACACACACACACACACACACGCACACACACGCACACACACACGCACACACACACACACACACACACACACACACACACACACACACGCACACACACACTGCTGCAGGCGAATATGCATTCAAACACACACACACAGTTGCCAGTTTTGAGAATAGCACCGCTACCTATCTAGTTATGTACACTATAAACCTCCATACGTATTGCATGTGCTGCACTCCTATTATGTTTGAAAATGTCTAACTCTGTGTCTAAGGTGGATGACATCTGTAGGCCCTGAATAGGTTGGCGATGGGGAAGTTAACATGGTGGAACAGGTACCCAAAATGGTATAACCAGTGCACACAAAGGCAAGACAGCCACACTGCTACAGGGAATATGCATACACAGGCACATACACTCACAGAGTTGCCATTATTGAGATTAGATCCCCTTCCTATCTAGTTGTATGTACTATAGTGCTATGGTGCTATGTACTTATCACATGTGCCATGGAGCTTACATGCTTTAGACATACATCACAATCTCTTAGAGCAATATATCTCGATAAAGCCTTCAACAATGGGGGGATAAAGGCCCAAAACAGGGACACTTTTTACATATTGCTCTTACAAACTTAGAGAACTGATATAACAGTTTTTGCATCAGCATGCATTTTGTGAAGGGTATGAAGTCTGAAACTCAAATGTCTGTCATTATTTTCTGACTTCAACTCTCAATGATTTTCCAGTGATTTGCCATAAAACCACAATTGTATGAGAAATGGACCAAATATATGAAGAAAACATCTTGACATTCTGCAAAACCCTGTACAGTTGAGAGGTAGGGCCTGGAGAGTGTCAGACAGTAGTGTTGCACTGTCATATCAAAGAACCTGTAAAGTAATGCAATGGGGGTCAACAGGCCTGAAAATGGTATAACCAGCACACACACACACACACACACACACACACACACACACACACACACACACACACACACACACACACACACACACACACACACACAGTTGGCAGTATGGAGATTAGAACCCCTACACTTCTAGTTGTATGTACTTTGTTGCTACATACTTATTGTATGCGCCATTGAGCTTACATACCTGGAGAGTGTCCAATGATGCATCTAAGGTGGATAACATCTGAGGCATCCCTGCACTGCCCCAATAATCAAGGAGCCTCAATCCTCATCATTGGTAACAGTGAGGGACGTACACAATGGGTGAATGACAAGTACACACACTGTAAAGTACAATTTCCCTTAAGAGCGCACAGAGATCATAGTCCATCTGGGGCTGGTTTCTCCCTCTTTCTCCAGATCACCAGTAAGAATCCCCAGTGGCACAGCTATAGGGTTAAGATCTCAACTGAGGTGTCAAGCTAAGACCTCCAGCACCCTCTCTGTCCAACTAGTGCTTTGTGTCGCTGCCCAAGTAGCTGACTCACACATACACACACACGCACACACACACACACACACACACACACACACACACACACACACACACACACACACACACACACACACACACACACACACTTTGAGATTTGATTTATATACAAACACACACACCTGGGGAAGGCTGGCACAGGTTTACTAGCTGTGCCCCCTTCTGCCCAGGCTATAAGGTAGTTATCCCTGCCACCAACCCCTACTTATTATCTACTATAAAGGCCCTTGCAAAGGGTGAACAATCCTACTGTGTAATGTTACTATTAACCAAATAGTAAGTGTGACCAAGACCAAAGCTATTTAGGGGTGGCCTGTACTGTGTCACCAAATAAATATGCAAGTTCTCTAAGAGCTTAAATATGTCTCACAAATATCAGCCACAAAGATATGTTTAAATATATGTAATAAATAATAAAAGAACAAGACAATACTCAATCAACACAGTAACTACAGAGTTCAGAATCACAGGAAATATTTAAAAACAACATTGCAGAGCAGTCTGAAATAAATACAGAAAACCTCTAAACTAATCTTTGTTTTATTCCTATCTATATTTAAAAGAAATTATTTTTAGCAAGGCAAGTACAGATGATGGTGATGATGGGTGTTTCCAGTTCAAAGACAAAATACAAAATGCATAGTCTTTCTCTGAGATAGTTCTTAAATTAATAATCAACATTACTGCTGGGTTAGCTCGGATGATATCACTCTTTGTCACCTGACTTCAGTTCCCAGGCTAAACAGATACTTAGAATTTAACACCTCTGTATCAAAATACATATCTCTCAGAAGTGTGCAGCTGCTAGGAAGTCACAGAGCAAAAAAACATTTTTACATTTTAAACCTAGTAATTATTTCTGTTTCAAGACAAAAGGAAAACCTCTAGCTAGAGACATTGTGCCTGCTTGCTGCACTGAAACTGAGATAACACAATCGTAAAACAATTTCAACTTATTTTCCTGAAGTTTTGCAAGTTAACTGTGTATGTTCCAGCTTTTACTATTAAAACATACATTTGCAGAGGTATATAGTTTATATACATTTCTGTTCTTTTCCAGTAGGGTACACTGTGGTTACATTTTAGCTCAGTACTTTACATATACTTCTGCACCAGTAGTTTAATATGCATATAACATATAGTTCTCTTACATTTGTAAGACAAGCATATGAATCATATTAATATTCCCAAATTACATATGATTATTTACAAAATTCCAGATAGCTGGATTGGCAGTGTCACAACCCCCCCAAAAAAAAAAAAACTCCAGCTAGTTTTTCAAATGCCCCTTGAGAAATGTTGCTGGAGAGGGTTGAGCCTATATCGGAATACCTTACACCATTCCCTATCTTGAGAGCCCATCTGCACTGGCATTGCTAACCCCATTGTAGTGTTGCACTGTCATATCATATGCTTGCAACCCTAAGCTCCAAATTAGTAACTTGGCATTTTGCTGGCTCGATGTAGCCATGTTAAGGGATTGCGGTCTGTAACTATAGTGAATTTCCTTCCATACAGATAAGGCTGAAGTTTCTGCAGTGCCCACACTATGGTTAGACATTCCTTTTCTACAGCTACATAACATTCCACCCTGGGTTGGAGCCTATGAGTGAGATAAACCACTGGGTGCTTTGCTCCCTCTGAGGAAACCTGGCTAAGTACAGCCCCCACCCCATTGTTTGAAGCATACACCTGCACAACAAATTATTTGCTGTAATTTGGATTGGCTAACACAGGGAGACCTCCCAAAGCTCCTTTAAGCTTCTGGAATGCTTGCTCACATGCTGGGTTCCACACTGTCTTATCTGGCCTGTTTTCCTTGTCAGGTCTGTGAGGGGAGCAGCTATGGTACTATAAATGGGGATGAACTTTCTTTAATACCTAGCTGTCCCAAAGAATGCCCTCACTTGCTTTTTGGTAATAGGGGCAGGCCATGCCTGAATGGCTTCCACTTTGGCAGGTATTGGCCTGATTTTACTATTTACCACTCTATTTCCCAGGTAGGGTACCTCTGCCATACCCACTTGACATTTGCTGGGATTAAAGGTCAACCCTGTCCTTTGTAGTCTGTCCAGCACCTCCCTGACATGCTGAAGGTGCTCGTGCCAGGAATGGCTGTAGATGGCAATATCATCTAGGTAAGCAAATACAAAATCTCCTGTTCCTGCTAGAATATGAGCTACCAGCCTCTGGAAGGTCACTGAGGCATTTTGTCATCCTAAAAGTCATCTTCGTGAACTCATATAAGCCAAAAGGAGTCACAAAGGCTGACCTCTCTATAGCACTGGGAGTCAAGGGCACTTGCCAGTAACCCTTGGTAAGATCAATAGTGATAAGATACTTAGCATCACCCAGCTGCTCTAGGGCTTCATCTGCCCTAGGCAAGAGGTAAGCATCTGACTCTGTGTGACTATTTAATTTTCTGTAGTTCACATGGAACCTGGTGCTGCTATTCATCTTTAGTACCAGCACCACTGGAGAGGCCCAGGGACTGCTGGAGTCCTGAATTACCCCTAGTTACAACAGTTCCTGTATCACCTCACTCAGAGTCTGTTTGACTCTCTCAGGCCTTTGGGGTCCTATAGGCAAATGGTGCTGCACCAGGTGGGTGGACCCTGGTTTCCCAGTGAACATGCCTCCAAACTACTGTAACACTGCTCAGATGTCTTGAACCTGGGTAAGGGATAACTGCTGGGACATTGGTACCCCTTCCACTGAGTTGCCAGTCTGAGCCTCCCTGAGGAGATCAGTCACTAGATCCCCTTCAGACTCCTCTTGCAATCCACTGCAAATACTCAGCATAAGGGCCTCCCTATCATGGTATGGTTTCATCTTGTTTACATGGTACAATCTGTGCCCCTGCCTCCTGCCTAGCAGTTCTGCCATGTGGTTAACATCACTGACCTTCCTTACCACTTTGTAGGGTTCTGCCCAAACTGCCTGCAGCTTGTTGTGTCTGACAGGAATGAAAACCATTACCTGCTGCCCTAGAGCATACTCTATAGCTTGTGCAGTCCTGTCATACCAGACCTTTTTCTGCTGTTGGGATTCTGCCAGGTCCTCCTGGGCCAAGCCTATAAGTTTCCTGAGCCTTGTCCTGAGGCTTACGACATATGCCACAACAGACCCATTGTGGGATTCACACTCACCCTCCCACTCATCTTGAAACAAATCTAGAGGTCCCCTCACCCTATGCTCATACAACAACTCAAATGGTGAAAAAATCTATGGATTCCTGGGGCACCTCCCTGTAAGTAAACAACAGATGGAGCAGATATTTGTCCCACTCCCTTTTAAACTGGTTTGCAAATGTCTGTAGCATCATCTTGAGTGTAGAGTTTAATGTCTCATCACAACCATTAGTGTAGGGATGGTAGGGGGTGGTCGTTAGTTGCTTCCCTCCACAGTACTTCCATAGACAAGCCAGCAGGTCTGACATGAAATTGGCACTTCTGTCAGTCAGTATTTCTTTTGGAAAACCTAATCTTCTGAAAATCTCTAACAAAGCATTTGCCACCATTTCTATCTCAGTGGAGGATAGGGCCACCACCTCAGTGGTATCTGGTAGCATAATCTACTACCACTAGGATATACTTTTTCCCTGTGGAAATTGGGGTACTCAGAAGCCCCACTATATCCATAGATACCCTCTGAAATGACTCCTCAATCACAGGCAAAGGCATCAAAAGAGATTTCACCTTCCCTCCTGCCTTGCCTACCTTTTTGGCACTGCTCACAGGTCCTGCAGTACCCTGTTACGTCTCTGGAAATCCAAGGTCAATAGAAGTTCTGCATAAAACATCTCTTTGTATGTTTATGCCCATATTACCTACAAAGAGAATGCAATGGGCTATGGCTAGAAGTGCCAGATGGTAGGCTCTGGGCACTACCAACTGCTGTATTCTCTCACCCTCTATACCTCCCTCACTGGTACACTCTCTATACAGTAACCCTTTTCCCAGTATACAGATTCCTCCTTTTCTTGAGATCAGATGCCTCACTTCCTCCCTCATCCTTGTAATGCAGGGTCTGACAGTTGAGCCTGTCTCAACTATCTCTTAGTAACCCTTCCCAGCTCACTTTCCACAGGAATTCTGTTATTCTCTGACAGTGGTGCCTCACTGCCAGCCTGGGTACTATCAATCACCTCTGCCCTTGCAATCACTCGGTCCAAAAGAACATCAGCACTCACAAGCAGCTGTGGCTCACCTTCAGTCTCACTGCTACAGGGTAGCTCCCTCTCTGAAGTAACCACCTCACAAGTCCTGGCTGCAAGTGTGCAGTCTGTCTGGGTCTCCCCCAGGCTACCAGGCCCACATGCCTGTCTTCAAGCCTGACTGCATGTAACAGCATGCACACATGGTACTGCATTATCAAAGTCATTCCCTGTCAGGACATCTGCAGAGTTATCCTCAAACACACCTACTTGCTGGCTTCCTTTTCCACCCTCCCAATCAAGGTGAACCCTAGCCAAAAGTATGTGGAATAGGGTCCCTCCTAAAGCTCTGACTGGAGTTGACTGCCCAAACAAGTAGTGCTCCTCTTTAACCATTGCAGGCTTCACAATGGTTAGGTCAGAGGCTGTGTCTCTCTTAGCCATGGCCTCTTTCCCATTCATTAAGATAGTATATAACCTATTGTGGTAGTTTGGTACCCTTGTTGTCTTGAGATAACATACTGTTGGCATTTTGTCATTCCACTTACTGGCTCTCCCACCTTTTGTTCCCCACCTTGCCTCCATGTATATCTTTATGCTATATGGCCCCACTGGTTGCATTTAAAGTATTTAACCCTTGGTCCTGGATGTGTACCTTGACTAGTGGCTTTCCTTGCTACTGGCGAACTCTATTGTGGCAGTCTGGGCTGCCCACCATGGGTTCTTTTAGACACATGAGAAGCACTGGGTGTCCCTTTCCTGTGCAGTGATACCCTGCTTGCTTGGTATAGGTCTCCCTTCTTTCCCAACTCATCTGCATTATTGCATTGTCAATCAACTAACCAGATTCTCATGTCCTCAGGCAAAGCACTAAGGGCTTGTTCCCTCATCACAATATCTGCCAGCCCTTCAAAAGTGGTGACCTGACATCCACCTACCCACCTATGAAAATAAGTGCTTAGTTAAGCAATATATTCAGACACACTTTTATCTGTCATGTGGCAATGCTCACAAAACTTTTTCATATAACCTTCAGGTTTTAACTTAAAGCTTTTTAATAAGCACATTTTGACTGTATTATAATTTAAACAATCAGTATCAGACAGTTTCACAATTGCAGTTACAGCTTTGCCATGGAGTAAGGGGGTCAGGAACCGTACCCAGAGCCATTGGTCAACATTATACTGTTTACATGCCCTCTCAAACATATGAATGAAATTATCAAAATTATCCCCCTCTGTAAATTGTGGAAGAAATTTACTGACCTTTGCTGTTTCTGGGGTCCAGTTACTCCCTTCCCCATTAACTCCATGACTCTGGCGAAGAGTCAGCATCTCTTTTTCATGTTGCCTCTGTCTCTCATTCTCCTCAGCCTGCAGACATCTCAGGTTCTCATTTTCTTCAGCCTCCAGATGTCTCAGTCTCTCTGATGCTTCTATTTCCAAATGCTTGGCCTCCAACTCAAGTCTATTTTGCTCCAGATGGAGTTTTAAGTCCTCTGTGGAAAGGTTGAGCTGTCCATTTTGTGAGAGTTGTACATCTCCACTGCCAGTCTGATTGTCCTCCTGGTTGCTATTCTTGATGCAGCTGCGAATAAAGCTGCAATCATGTCTGCTTTAGTTAGGTTGGCATGCACCAAACCTTTAGCCTGGCTCATCGCAGCCAACTGGCTCCTTGTCAGCTTGCCATACCCTTCTACTGACATGCTTGCCTGCTCTCCCTGACTAACTAAGCTAACAAAAAATAAATAAATAAAACAATTGTGATATGAACTCTGAATGCTCTCTGCGTGGCTGATTTGTGAGTATAAACACCTTCAGTGACGACTGTACACAGGCTACAGGAATTCAATATCGACTCCAATACAAGCCAATTAATATGTGATGTGGCTAACTCACCACTGTCGACCAATTAATATGTGATGTGGATATTTCACCATTGCCAGACAATTAATGTGAGATGTCCCTGCACTGGCCTGAATCCTCACCACTGGCAACAGTGAGAGATGTACACAATGGGAGGATGACAAGTACACACACAGTAAAGTACAATTTTTCTTAAGAGCACACAGAGATCACAGTCAGTCTGGGGCTGGTTTCGCACTCTTTCTCCTGATCCCCAAAAAGACACCCCACTAGCACAGCTATAGGGTTAAGATCATAGCTGAGGGGGTAAAGCCAAGACCTTCAGCACCATCTCTGTACACCTAGTGCTTTGTGTCCCTGACCAAGTAGGTGACACACAAAAACAGTTTGTGATTTGATTTATATACAAACGCACACACACACACACACACACACACACACACACACACACACACACACACACACACACACACACACACACACACACACTCCTGGCGAATGCTGGCACAGATTTACTAGCTATGTCCCCTTCTGCCCACACTGTACGGTAGTTATCACTGCAACCAACCCCTACTTATCAGCTACTATAAAGGCCCTTACAAAGGCTGACCAATCATACTGTGTAATGTTACTGTTATCCAAATGGATGTGTGACCAAGACCAAGCCTATTTAGGAGTGGCCTGTACAGTGTCACCAAATGCATATGCAAGTTCTCTAAAAGCTTAAATATGTCTCATGAATATTAGCCACAAAGATAGGTTTAAATATATTTAATAATAAATAATAAAATAACAAGACAATACTTAATCAACACAATAACTACAGAGTTCAGCAGAATCACAGGAAATATTCTAAAACAACATTGTAGGGCAGTTTCAAATAAATACAAAAAACACCTAAACTAATCTTCATTATATTCCTATCTATATCTAAAAGAAATTACTTTTCCCTAGTTACTTATGATTAGCAAGGCAAGTACAGATGATGGTGATGATGGATGTGTCCGGGTCAAAGACAAAATACAAAATGCACAGTCTTTCTCTGAGAGACTTCTTAAATTAATAATCAACATTACTGCTGGGTTAGCTCAGATGAAATCACTCTTTGTCACCTGACTTCAGTTCCCAGGCTAAACAAATACTTAGAATTTAACACCTCTGTGTCAAAAATACATATATCTCAGAAGTGTGCAGCTGCTAGGAAGTCACAGAGCAATAATAACACTTTTACATTTGAAACCTAGTAATTAGTTCTGTTTCAAGACAACAGGAAAACCTCTAGCTATAGACATTGTGTCTGTTTGCTGCACTGAAACTGAGATAACGCAGTTGTAAAACAATTTCAACTTATTTTCTTGAAGTTTTGCAAGTTAACTCTGTGTGTTCCATCTTCTACTATTAAAACATACATTTGCACAGGTATATAGTTTATATATATTTTTGTTCTTTTCCAGTAGGGTACACTGTGGTTACATTTTATCTCAGTACTTTACACATATTTCTGGACCAATAGTTTAATATACATATAACATATAGTTTTCTTACATTTGTAAGACAAGCATCTGAATTATATTAATATTCACAAATGACATGATTATTTACAAAATTCCAGACAGCTGGGCTGGGGGTGTCACAATTCCCCCCTTCCAAAAACTCAAGCTAGTTTTTCAAGTGCCCCTTGAGAAATGTTGCTGGAGATGGTTGAGCCTATCTTGGAATACTTTACCCCATTCCCTATCTTGAGAGCCCATCTGCACTGGCATTGCTAACCCCATTGTGGTGCTGCACTGTCATATATGTTTGCAACCCTAAGCTCCAAATTAGTAACTTGGCATTTTGCTGGTTGGCGCGATGTAGTCATGTTAAGACATTGTGGTCTGTAACTACAGTGAATTTCCTTCCATACAGATAAGGCTGAACTTTCTGCAGTGCCCACACTATGGCTAGGCATTCCTTTTCTACAGCTGCATAGCATTCCACCCTGGGTTGGTGCCTATGATTGAGATAACCACTGGGTGCTTTTCTGCCTCTGAGAAAACCTGGCTAAGTACAGTCCCCACCCCATGGTTTGAAGCATCCACCTGCGCAAGAAATTCTTTGCTGTAATCTGGACTGGCTAACACAGTGAGTCCTCCCAAAGCTCCGTTAAGCTTCTGGAATGCTTGCTCACATGCTGGGTTCCACACTGCCTTATCTGGCCTGTTTTTCCTTGTCAGATCTGTGAGGGGAACAGCTATGGTACTATAAATGGGGATAAACTTTCTCTAGTATCCAGCTGGCCCTAAAAATGCCCTCATATGCTTTTTGGTAATAGGGGCAGGCCATGCCTGAATGGCTTTCACTTTGGCAGGTCCTAGCCTGATCTTACCATTTCCCACTCTATGTCTCAGGTAGGGCACCTCTGCCATACCCACCTGACATTTGCTGGGATTAATGGTCAACCCTGTGCTTTGTAGTCTGTCCAGCACCTCCCTGACATGCTGATGTTTCTCTTGCCAGGAATGGCTGTAGATGGCAATATCATCTAGGTAAGCAAGGGCAAAATCTCCTATTCCTGCTAGGATATGAGCTACCAGTCTCTGGAAGGTCACTGAGACATGTTTCAACCCAAAGGTCATCTTCGTGAACTCATATCAGCCAAAAGGAGTCACAAAGGCTGACCTCTCTCTAGCACTAGGAGTCAAGTGCACTTGCTAGTAACCCTTGGTAAGATCAATAGTGGTAAGATACTTAGCACCACCCAGCTGCTCTAGGGCTTCATCTGCCCTAGGCATAGCGTAAGCATCTGACTCTGTGTGGCTATTTCATTTTTTGTAGTCCACACAGAACTTGGTGCTAGCATTCATTTTTGGTACCAGCATCACTGGGGAGGCCCAGGCACTGCTGGAGTCCTGAATTAACCCTAGTTCCAACATTTCCTGTATCTCCTCCCTCAGAGTCTGTTTGACTCTCTCTGTTACCCTATAAGCGGCCTACTTAATAGGCCTTTGGGGTCCTGTAGCCACATGGTACTGCACCAGGTGGGTGGACCCCGGTTTCCCAGTGAACATGCCTCCAAACTCGCTTAGATTTCTCTAACCTGTGTAAGGGATAACTGCTGGGACATTGGTACTCCTTCCACTAAGGTGCCAGTCTGAGCCTCCCTGAGGAGATCAGTCACTAGATCCCCCCTCAGACTCCTCTTGCAATCCACTGCAAATACTCAACACAAGGTCCTCCCTGTCATGGTAAGATTTCAGCTTGTCAACATGGTACAATCTGTGACCCTGCCTCCTGCCTAGCAGTTCTACCATGTGGTTAACATCACTGACCTTCCTTACCACCTTGTAGGGTCCCGCCCAAACTGCCTTTTTGTGTCTGACAGGAATGAGAGCCATTACCTGCTGCCCTGGAGCATACTCTATAGCTTGAGCAGTCCTGTTATACCAGACCTTTTTCTGCTGTTGGGCTTCTGCCAGGTTCTCCTGGGCCAAGCCTATGAGTTTCCAGAGCCTTGTCCTGAGGTTTAGGACATATGCCACAACAGACTCCTTGTGGGATTCACACTCACCCTCCCACTCATCTTGAATCAAATCTAGAGGTCCCCTCACCCTATGCCCATACAGCAACTCAAAGGGTGAAAACAATGGATTCCTGGGCCACCTCTCTGTAAGCAAACAACAGATGGAGCAGATATTTGTCCCACTCCCTCTTAAACTGGTCTGCAAATGTCTGTAGCATCATCTTGAGTGTAGAGTTTAACCTCTCAATAAGAACATTAGTGTGGGGATGGTCATTAGGTGCTTCCCCCACAGTACTTCCACAGACAAAGTCAAAAGTAAAGAACACGAACTCAGAATCCAAATTACCGGCAAATAGTCCAGGAGTAGGTAATAAAGGTAAACGCAGCTGACAAGACAACACGTTTATTGAACACTACACGAAAAACAAACAAATCTCCACTCGAAGTTGATAAAAACAATGTATCCACTTTTTGTTACAATGTATCCACTCATTGTTAAGCGCTTTCATCTACAGATTGCAGACTTCATCAGAACAAGTGTAACAAACATTTAAAATTGCAATATATACTGATTTTGGCGCCAAAACTTGCAAGTTCTCTTAAAGGTACATCAATGGTATATGTAAATGTTACAAACTTCTCTTAACTAAGTTCTGTATAAAACATACCATGTACACATCATTATAATTTATACTAATACATATATATATATATATATATATATATATATATATATATATATATATATATAAATAAATATATATATAAATAAAATCATTATATTAATATTAAAATATCAGCATAACTATTAAAATTGCATTTATAAATATCTTTCTGTGTTTCAATCTAGCTATAAACATAATAAATATTATTTGAACCATACATAATGCTTAACTATTGGAATATTTAACTTCATAAAATTTTTTACATATTTAAGAAAGGTTTAATACTTATAAAATCATTGATTCCTGGGCTCCTAGTGGCGTCTAATAAAATTTGCCACTTGCTTTCCTTACATGCTAATCGAGTTTTCCAATCCCCTCCCAAGGGAATATAATATTCCTGGTCTATAATGGTAAATAAAAATGTATGTTGTTCCCCTTGTTCACTTATATGTTTATATAGTGCATTGTTGAGGTCCTTTATCTGTATCTTATAATAATGTTCATATATACGTTTCCTCAACTGCCTCTCTGTTTTACCTATATAGAATACTGAACATTCATTGCATTTTGCAAGATAAATAACCTGTTTGATGTTACAATTTCCACCTCTACTTCTAATTCGTGTATGATTGACATCTCCTAATACAAAGCTTGATTTTTCATTAATATATTTACATTGCCTACATCTCCCACATTTCTTTGTAGATACCCATTTTTGACTTTCCTTCAGCCTATTGTTACCAGCTTTCTCTAACAGTCTCTTAATATTAGGTGCTGTCTTATATACAACCCTTGGGTAATGTCCCAATTTTTCTCTCAATGGCTCAGATACTGATACAATATCCCAATGTCTGGTTAAAATTTCTTTTATACAATTAACATATGGTGTGTATGTTAAAACACACTCTTCCTGCATATAAAATATTTTTTGAGGAATTTCCATTCCTTTCTCCTTGCTTCCCCAATAATGGGATATATTTGTGACCCCATTGTGATATAACATGTTTAATAGTATCCTCTAACATTCTTTTGGGATAACCTCTGTTGGAAAATAAATTGAATAAAAAATGCTTTTCATTTTCCATCTCTTTTTTTGATGAAGACATTTTTGCTCCTCTAATGCACTGTCCTTTAACTATGTTCTTAAAAATATGTGGGGGATGGTTACTAGTATAATATACATAGTCGTTGGAAAATGTGATCTTCCTGTGCACCTTCGAGGCATAACCATCTGTGGTTTTGTAAATATATGTATCTAAAAAAGCTATTCCTGTATCGCTTATAGTGTGAGTAAATTTCAAAAAATAAGTGGTTCCATTTATATACTCAATAAAATTATTAATGTCTTCCTTAGAGCCCTTCCATAAAATAAAAATATCATCAAGAAATCTTTCATAAAATGCTATTTTTGAATAATGTTCACTGTTAAATACAAATTTATTTTCCCAGTCCAGCATAACTAGGTTAGCAAATATGGGTGCGCATGAAGCACCCATAGCTACCCCCTTGCTCTGTTTAAAATATTCACCTTCAAATGAGATGTAATTATGTTCAAGTACTAAGGTCGTCATATCTAATATAAGTACAATTTTATCCCAGCTTAATTTGGAAAAACTTCTTAGGCTATTGCAAAAATACTCCAATCCCTCATCCTTCGGTATACTGGAAAAACGATCAAAAACATCAATAGTAATAAAAATGAATTCTTCTTTCTATAAGATAGGAGTTATTTTGCCTAAAAAATCCCAAGAATCCCTGATGAGATGTAATATATTGTCATATGTATGTTTGATCCATCTATCGATGGTGAAACCTATATTAAATGTTTTTGATTTCGATCCCGATATAATAGGTCTAAAAGGGTTTTTTTTAATCGACTTATGAATCTTTGGTATCCCCACAATATGTGCCATAATTGGATGTTCAATCTTAATAAAATCATATATATCCTTTGTTATTCTATTATCCAATAGATATTCTTCTAATATTAAATCTATTCTTCTATATCCTATATTGATTTGATTCATGGATACTGCCTCATAGTTACCAGATTCATATAATATATTATGTATTTCTGCCTTATATGCATGGTTGGAAAAAAACACCACCCCACCTCCTTTATCGGGTTTCATTATTCTGATATCTCAATTATTCATTAATTCCTTCATACATTCCCTTTCACCAGTAGTTAGATTGTCTTCGTGTGTATCAAATCACTGCCTATTCCTACTGTATTCTTTATTATACCAATAGATATCCTTACATACCATTTTTTCATAATTATTCACTATTGCATTACTTATGGGTATGTAATTACTTTTTTACTTTAATTCTGTCCCTATATGTATCCTGTCATTTTCCACATTGTTATTGAATTGCATAGCTAGATTCAATCTCCTACAAAATAACTTAATTTCTTTGATAGTATCCACTAAATCGAATTTATTATTGGGTATAAATTTCATACCCTTAGCTAACAACTGATAAAATTAATCTTCTATGATAAAATCTGAATAATTAAAAACATTAAATCCGTTGTATGTACTCATAATATTACAATAGTCAAGAGAAGTATTCTGTTCATCATGATTCGCAAAGTTTTCTTCAACTGTATTCTGTATACCAAAATTACTGTCCATCTCCAACTGCTTTTTCCCTGTATGTGTGTGTACACTATGTGCATAGTGTTCCACTAAAACTTCCTGTTCCACTGGGTGTAATTTTTCTTGTATGTGGGGTGAAATCTGCCTCCTTGAAAATTTTCTTTTTGTTCTTCTCTCATTTCTCTCTTACTGTACCTCCTATCTATGTATGTATTCTTCCTTTCTTGCGGCCGAACATATGCTTTCTGATGCTGATATGCTTCTACATCCCGTTCTATCTTTCTATTTTTTCTAGCATAAACACTTTGTGCTTGTTTATCAGCTAGATGAAATTGTTTGTAATATAAATGCTTCCAAGTATCAAATTCTAAATTTTGAACTATACTTTCATTAATATTTTCAACTTCATTAATTAATGTTGATAATTTCTCATCATTATATTTCAATAATAGCTTCATATATTTATATCCAAATTCATCAAATAGGTTATTAAACTCATATTTGACATGTTCATTATATACTAAACCCATCGGAAGTTTAAAAAATCTCAATCCCTTCGGAACAACTTGTATGTTAATACATTTAGTTAGATATGCATTATCCACTTTTATATTTTTAATTTGAGTCAATTTATTACCTAAATTAAATATAATTTCCTTGATCGTGTTTTTATACACATGACTTACTCGATTGTGAGGAACTTGATAAACATTTTCAAAATCTAAATCATTCATTAAAATGAGGGAAATGAGAGAAGAACAAAAAGAAAATTTTCAAGGAGGCAGATTTCACCCCACATACAAGAAAAATTACACCCAGTGGAACAGGAAGTTTTAGTGGAACACTATGCACATAGTGTACACACACATAGAGTGAAAAAGCAGTTGGAGATGGACAGTAATTTTGGTATACAAAATACAGTTGAAGAAAACTTTGCGAATCATGATGAACAGAATACTTCTCTTGACTATTGTAATATTATGAGTACATACAACGGATTTAATGTTTTTAATTATTCAGATTTTATCATAGAAGATTAATTTTATCAGTTGTTAGCTAAGGGTATGAAATTTATACCCAATAATAAATTCGATTTAGTGGATACTATCAAAGAAATTAAGTTATTTTGTAGGAGATTGAATCTAGCTATGCAATTCAATAACAATGTGGAAAATGATAGGATACATATAGGAACAGAATTAAAGAAAAAAAGTAATTACATACCCATAAGTAATGCAATAGTGAATAATTATGAAAAAATGGTATGTAAGGATATCTATTGGTATAATAAAGAATACAGTAGGAATAGGCAGCGATTTGATGCACACGAAGACAATCTAACTACTGGTGAAAGGGAATGTATGAAGGAATTAATGAATAATCGAGATATCAGAATAATGAAACCTGATAAAGGAGGTGGGGTGGTGGTTTTTTCCAACCATGCATATAAGGCAGAAATACATAATATATTATATGAATCTGGTAACTATGAGGCAGTATCCATGAATCAAATCAATATAGGATATAGAAGAATAGATTTAATATTAGAAGAATATCTATTGGATAATAGAATAACAAAGGATATATATGATTTTATTAAGATTGAACATCCAATTATGGCACATATTGTGGGGATACCAAAGATTCATAAGTCGATTAAAAAAAACCCTTTTAGACCTATTATATCGGGATCGAAATCAAAAACATTTAATATAGGTTTCACCATCGATAGATGGATCAAACATACATATGACAATATATTACATCTCATCAGGGATTCTTGGGATTTTTTAGGCAAAATAACTCCAATCTTATGGAAAGAAGACTTCATTTTTATTACTACTGATGTTTGTGATCTTTTTTCCAGTATACCGAAGGATGAGGGATTGGAGTATTTTTGCAATAGCCTAAGAAGTTTTTCCAAATTAAACTGGGATAAAATTGTACATATATTAGATATGATGACCTTAGTACTTGAACATAATTACATCTCATTTGAAGGTGAATATTTTAAACAGAGTAGTAGAGTAGCAGGGTGCCATGCGGACACATATTTGCTAACCTAGTTATGCTGGACTGGGAAAATAAATTTGTATTTAACAGTGAACATTATTCAAAAATAGCATTTTATGAAAGATTTCTTGATGATATTTTTATTTTATGGAAGGGCTCTAAGGAAGACATTAATAATTTTATTGAGTATATAAATGGAACCACTTCTTTTTTGAAATTTACTCACACTATGTTTATACAGGAATAGCTTTTTTAGATACATATATTTACAAAACCACAGATGGTTATGCCTCGAAGGTGCACAGGAAGATCACATTTTCCAACAACTATGTATATTATACTAGTAACCATCCCCCACATATTTTTAAGAACATAGTTAAAGGACAGTGCATTAGAGGAGCAAAAATGTCTTCAACAAAAAAAGAGATGGAAAATGAAATGCATTTTTTATTCAATTTATTTTCCAACAGAGGTTATCCCAAAAGAATGTTAGAGGATACTATTAAACATGTTATATCACAATGGGGTCACAAATATATCCCATTATTGGGGAAGCAAGGAGAAAGGAATGGAAATTCCTCAAAAAATATTTTATATGCAGGAAGAGTGTGTTTTTACATACACACCATATGTTAATTGTATAAAAGAAATTTTAACCAGACATTGGGATATTGTATCAGTATCTGAGCCATTGAGAGAAAAATTGGGACATTACCTGAGGGTTGTATATAAGACAGCACCTAATATTAGGAGACTGTTAGAGAAAGCTGGTAACAATAGGCTGAAGGAAAGTCAAAAATGGGTATCTACAAAGAAATGTGGGAGATGTAGGCAATGTAAATATATTAATGAAAAATCAAGCTTTGTATTAGGAGATGTCAATCATACACGAATTAGAAGTAGAGGTGGAAATTGTAACACCAAACAGATTATTTATCTTGCAAAATGCAATGAATGTTCAGTATTCTATATAGGTAAAACAGAGAGGCAGTTGAGGAAACGTATATATAAACATTATTATAAGATACAGATAAAGGACCTCAACAATGCACTATATAAACATATAAGTGAACAAGGGGAACAACATACATTTTTATTTTCCATTATAGACCAGGAATATTATATTTCCTTTGGAGGGGATTGGAAAACTCGATTAGCATGTAAGGAAAGCAATTGGCAAATTTTATTAGATGCCACTAGGAGCCCAGGAATCAATGATTTTAAAAGTATTAAACCTTTCTTAAATATGTAAAAAATTTTATGAAGTTAAATATTCCAATAGTTAAGCATTATGTATGGTTCGAATAATATTTATTATGTTTATAGCTAGATTGAAACACAGAAAGATATTTATAAATGCAATTTTAATAGTTATGCTGATATTTTAATATTAATATAATGATTTTATTTATATATATTTATTTATATATATATATATATATATATGTATTAGTATAAATTATAATTATGTGTACATGGTATGTTTTATATAGAACTTAGTTAAGAGAAGTTTGTAACATTTACATATACCATTGATGTACCTTTAAGAGAACTTGCAAGTTTTAAGCTAAAATCAGTATATATTGCAATTTTAAATGTTTGTTACACTTGTTCTGATGAAGTCTGCAATCTGTAGATGAAAGCGCTTATCAATGAGTGGATACATTGTAACAAAAAGTAGATACATTGTTTTTATCAACTTCGAGTGGAGATTTGTTTGTTTTTCGTGTAGTGTTCAATAAACGTGTTGTCTTGTCAGCTGCGTTTACCTTTATTACCTACTCCTGGACTATTTGTCGGTAATTTGGATTCTGACTTCCACAGACAAGCCAGCAGGTCTGACATGAAATTGGCACCTCTGTCAGTCAGTATTTCTTTTGGGAAACCTAATCATCTAAAAATATCTAACAAAGCATTTGCCACCTTCTCGGCCTCAATGGAGGACAGAGCCAACACCTCGGGGTATCTGGTAGCATAATCTACTACCGCTAGGATATATTTTTTCCCTGTGGAACTTGGGGTACTCTGAAACCCCAGAATATCTGTAGCTACCCTCTGAAATGGCTCCTCAGTCACAAGGAAAGGCATCAAAGGAGGTTTCACCTTGCCACTTGCCTTACCTACCTTTTGGCACTGCTCACAGGTCCTGCAGTACCCTGTTACATCTCTGTAAATCCAAGGCCAATAGAAGTTCTGCATGAAACATCTCTTTGTACGTTTATGCCCATATGATCTGCAAAGAGAATATAATGGGCTATGGCTAGAAGTGCCAGATAGTAGGCTCTTTCCCCCAAAGCTGATTTTCCCTAGGAGTCAAGTGCACTTGCTAGTAACCCTTGGTAAGATCAATAGTGGTAAGATACTTAGCACCACCCAGCTGCTCTAGGGCTTCATCTGCCCTAGGCATAGCATAAGCATCTGACTCTGTGTGGCTATTTCATTTTTTTGTAGTCCACACAGAACTTAGTGCTAGCATTCATTTTTGGTACCAGCATCACTGGGGAGGCCCAGGGACTGCTGGAGTCCTGAATTAACCCTAGTTCCAACATTTCCTGTATCTCCTCCCTCAGAGTCTGTTTGACTCTCTCTGTTACCCTATAAGCGGCCTACTTAATAGGCCTTTGGGGTCCTGTAGCCACATGGTACTGAACCAGGTGGGTGGACCCTGGTTTCCCAGTGAACATGCTTCCAAACTCCTGTAACACTGCTTAGATTTCTCTAACCTGTGTAAGGGATAACTGCTGGGACATTGGTACTCCTTCCACTAAGGTGCCAGTCTGAGCCTCCCTGAGGAGATCAGTCACTAGATCCCCCTCAGACTCCTCTTGCAATCCACTGCAAATACTCAACACAAGGTCCTCCCTGTCATGGTAGGATTTCAGCTTGTCAACATGGTACAATATGTGCCCCTGCCTCCTGCCTAGCAGTTCTACCATGTGGTTAACATCACTGACCTTCCTTACCAGCTTGTAGGGTCCCGGCAAAACTGCCTTTTTGTGTCTGACAGGAATGAGAGCCATTACCTGCTGCCCTGGAGCATACTCTATAGCTTGAGCAGTCCTGTTATGCCAGACCTTTTTCTGCTGTTGGGCTTCTGCCAGGTTCTCCTGGGCCAAGCCTATGAGTTTCCTGAGCCTTGTCCTGAGGTTTAGGACATATGCCACAACAGACACCTTGTGGGATTCACACTCACCTTCCCACTCATCTTGAATCAAATCTAGAGGTACCCTCACCCTATGCCCATACAGCAACTCAAAGGGTGAAAAAAAATATGGATTCCTGGGCCACCTTTCTGTAAGCAAACAACAGATGGAGCAGATATTTGTCCCACTCCCTCTTAAACTGGTCTGCAAATGTCTGTAGCATCATCTTGAGTGTAGAGTTTAACCTCTCAACAAGAACATTTGTGTGGGGATGGTCATTAGGTGCTTCCCCCACAGTACTTCCACAGACAAGCCAGCAGGTCTGACATGAAATTGGCACCTCTGTCAGTCAGTATTTCTTTTGGGAAACCTAATCATCTAAAAATATCTAACAAAGCATTTGCCACCTTCTCGGCCTCAGTGGAGGACAGAGCCAACACCTCGGGGTATCTGATAGCATAATTTACTACCGCTAGGATATATTTTTTTCCCTGTGGAACTTGGGGTACTCTGAAGCCCCAGAATATCTGTAGCTACCCTCTGAAATGGCTCCTCAGTCACAAGCAAAGGCATCAAAGGAGGTTTCACCTTGCCACCTGCCTTACCTACCTTTTGGCACTGCTCACAGGTCCTGCAGTACCCTGTTACATCTCTGTAAATCCAAGGCCAATAAAAGTTCTGCATGAAACATCTCTTTGTACGTTTATGCCCATATGATCTGCAAAGAGAATATAATGGGCTATGGCTAGAAGTGCCAGATAGTAGGCTCTGTGCACTACCAACTGCTGTATTCTCTCTCCCTCTATCCCTCCATCAGGGGGTCCACTCTCTATACAGTAACCCTTTGTCCCAGTATACAGATTACTCCTTAGCTTGAGAATCAGGTGCCTCACTGGCTACCTCCCTCATCTTTGTAATGTAGGGTCTGACAGCTGAGCCTGTCTCAACTCTCTCTTAGTAACCCTTCCCAGCTCCCCTTCCGCAGAGAGTCTGGTATTCTCTGACAGCGGTGCCTCACTGTCAGCCTGGGTACTACTACTCACTTCTGCCCTTGCAATCACTCTGTCCAAGGGAACATCAGTACCCACAAGCAACTGTGGCTCACCTTCAGTCTCACTGCTACAGGGTAGCTCCTTCTCTGAAGTAACCACCTCACAAGTCATGGCTGCAAGTGGGCAGTCTGTCTGGGTCTCCCCCAGGCTACCAGGCCCACATGCCTGTTTCCAAGCCTGACTGCATGTAACAGCATGCACACATGGTAATGCATTATCAAAGTCATTCCCTATCAGGACATCTGCAGGGATATCCTCAAACACACATACTTGCTGGCTTCCTTTTCCACCTTCCCAGTTAAGGTGAACCCTAGCCAAAGGTATTTGGAATGGAGTCCTTCCTACATTTCTGACTGGAGTTGACTGCCCAAGCAAGTAGTACTCCTCTGTAACCATTGCAGGATTCACAATAGTTAGGTCAGAGGCTGTGTCTCTCTCTTAGCCAGGGCCTCTTTCCCATTCATTAAGATAGGATATAACCTATTGTAGTAGTTTGGTACCCTTGTTGTCTCAAGACAACATACTGTTGGCATTTTGCCATTCCCACTTACTGGCTCTCCCACCTTTTGTTCCCCACCTTACCTCCATGTACAGCTATATGCTACATGGCCCCACTGGTTCCATTTAAAACATTTAACCCTTGGTCCTGGACATGTACATGGACTAGTGGCTTCCCTTGCTACTGTCAGACTCTATTGTGGCAGTCTTGGCTGCCCACCATAGGTTTCCTTAGAGCCATGAGCAGCTCTGGGTGTCCCTTTCCTGTGCAGTGATAATCTGCTTGCTAGGTATAGGTCGCTCTTCTTTCCCAACTCATCTGCAGTATTGCATTGTCAATCAGCTAACCAGATTCTCATGTCCTCAGGCAAAGTGCTAAGGGCTTGTTCCCTCACCAAAATATCTGCCAGCCCTTCAAAAGTGGTCACCTGACATCCACTCACCTACCTATGAAAATAAGTGCTTAGTTCAGCAATATATTCACACACACTTTCATCTGCCATGCGTTGATGCTCACAACACTTTTTCATGTAAGCTTTAGGTGTTAACTTAAAGCTTTCTAATAAACACATTTTGACTGTATTATAATTTAAACACTCAATATCAGACAGTTTAGAAACTGCAGTTACAGCTTTACCATGGAGTAAGGGGGTCAGAAACTGTACCCAGAGCCCTTGGTTAACATTATAGTGTTTACATACCCTCTCAAACATATGAATGAAACTATCAAAATTATCCCCCTCTGTAAACTATGGAAGAAATTTACTGACCTTTGCTGTTTCTGGAGTCCAGTTACTCCCTTCCCCATTATCTCCATGACTCTGGCGAAGAGTCAGCATCTCCTTTTCATGTTGCTTCTGCCTCTCATCCTCCTCAGCCTGCAGATGTCTCAGGTTCTCATCTTCCTTGGTCTCCAGATGTCTGAGTCTCTCTGCTGCTTCTATTTCCAAACACTTGGCCTCCAACTCAAGTCTGTTGAACTTCAGCCAAATTTTTAAGTTCTCTGTGGAAAGGTTAAGCTGTTCATTTTCTGAAAGTTGTACATCTCCACTACCAGTATGATTGTCCTCCTGGTTGCTATTTTGTGAAGCAGCTGTGACTAAAGCTACAATCATGTCTGCTTTAGTCAGGTTGGCATGCACCAAACCTTTAGCCTGGCACAACTCAGCTAACTGGCTCCTTGTCAGCTTGCCATACCCCTCTACTGACATACTTGCCTGCTCTCCCTGACTAACTAAGCTAACAAGAAAAAATAAAACAATTGTGATATGAACTCTGAATGCTCTCTGTGTGGCTGATTTGTGAGTGCAAACACCTTCAGTAACCACTGTACACAGGCTACAGGAATTCAATATCCACACCACTACAAGGCAATTAATATGTAATGTGGCTAACTCACCACTGTCAACCAATTAATATGTGATGTGGATATCCCACCACTGCCAGACAATTAATATGAGATGTACCTGCACTGGCCTCAATCCTCACCACTGGCAACAGTGAGGTATGTACACAATGGGAGGATGACAAGTACACACACAGTAAAGTACAATTTCTTTTAGGAGCACACAGAGATCACAATCAGTCTGGGGCTGGTTTCTCTCTCTTTCTCCAGATCCTCAAAAAGACTCCCCACTGGCACAGCTATAGAGTTAAGATCTCAGCTGAGGGGTCAAGCCAAGACCTTCAGCACCATCTCTGTCCAACTAGTGCTTTGTGTCCCTGCCCAAGTAGGTGACACACAAACACACTGTGTGATCTGATTTATATACAAGCACACACACACACACACACACACACACACACACACACACACACACACACACACACACACACACACACACACACACACACACACACACACACACTCCTGGGGAACACTGGCACAGGTTTTCTAGCTATGCCCCCTTATGCCCAGACTATAAGGTAGTTATCACTGCCACCAACTCCTACTTATCTGCTACTATAAAGGCCCTTACAAAGGCGGACCAATCCTACTGTGTAATGTTACTGTTATCCAGATGGAAAGTGTGACCAAGACCAAGGCTATTTAGGAGTGGCATGTACAGTGTCACTAAATGCATATGCAAGTTTTCTAAGAGCTTAAATATGTCTCACAAATATCAGTCACAAAGACAGGTTTAAATATATTTAATAATAAACAATAAAAAACTAGACAATACTCAATCAACACAATAACTACAGATGATCACTATAATAAACAACAAAGCTACTGGCAGTCCTTGGGGTAAAAGCTCCGTGACATGAAAAAACAAATAAAAATAGCTGAATAACTGTTCACGGAGCTACCAGGCCAAACAAAATTTTTTGTCCCAATGGCAAGAGCATATAACAATCCACGAAAACAGTAATTCTGTATACAACTCAGGTTTATTAATATGTATTAATATTGTATGTGCCACTGGTTAAAATTGGTGCACTTGTGGCTGTGGCAGTACATCACTCTATGCCTTTCAGGGTCTCTCTCTGTCTGTCTCTCTCTCTCTGCCCCCCCCCCTCTCTGTCTGTCTTTCCCTCTGTCTCTGGCTCTCTGTAAATTATATATTTGTAAATGTTACCTATATATCTGTATGTATATCACACTCAACAGATCCAGATAAATCTTATATGTACCACATACGGATAGATGGGGGTAAACATGTCTGATGGGGGTGGGGATAGACAGTTAAGGTGTACATAGGGTGGGTGGCCTAATGGTTAAGGTGTTTGCCGTACAAACACAAGGTGCAGGGTTTGAGTCTCACAAGGGATAATTTGCTAGGCTTAAAATGGCTCGCAAGGGCAGTTAGCTTAGTACTAATCTATGAACCTATGAGCCTATAGTTGTCTGTATGGATATATGTACATCCTAATTCTATAGTCAGATGTGGTTTCAGACATGGACTGAAAGTAGCTAAGTGTAGCAGCATACCCAGTATGACCATCAATGGTAACACTGGAACTCTAGGCCAGACCTACCTGTACTCCAGTCTAGGATTTTGTGTGCCACAGCCGATTGACTGATGAACCTGTGTAAACAGTCCAGCATCTCACTGATATACTGGCTAAAGGATCTCCTTGCTGTGTGCTATCCTTATTAACTGAGTCATATCTAGGGTGGGTACAGAGTGTATTGGACTGAACAGAGTTTTGCATAATATGTGAGGTACATTTTATACAGCACTGTGATGTTCTGGTATGTCAGTGGCAGATCAGTATAGATTAATGTGAGGAACTGCTTACAGAAATTTGGCTACTGACTCCATACACTGCAGGGAACCCATGCTACTGCATGAATTGTTCTTGTTTGCACATTCTACATTTGTCTGGCCAGTGGTTCCTCCTTCCCCTTATATGTCACCCTTTATCCTGCTCTGCTCCAGTTGCAGGCTTTGTCCACAGTTTCTGCTTTTATGTAGTTGTAGTTATGGTGCGACTGGGGTAGAAGTCATAACATCACACACAGGGTTGCGGACTTCAGACCTCTGACTGTACCTGTTTAGCAGGTTGGCCAGCATTGTGCCCCATACATCTGCTCTGGACCTCAGACAGTTTGTGTTGCACTGTTATTATAAGGTTACATGTTGGCCATACCTCTCAAACTGTTATAGCCAGACATATGGATAGGGCCATATATAACAGTCGGACACAGGCCCAGACATGAGGACATTTGCTCTTCCAAAGAGGATTGCTCTTCCAAATGTAGAAAGTTGGTAGAATGGTTTTATATTAGCTAGCATTTTCTTATGGGTATGAAGTCTGCATCTCAACTGTCTGTCATTGATGTTTTCACATCAACCTTTATTGGCTTGCCAATAGTTTGCTAGACAAATGCAATGTTACGACAAACAGAACAGATATATGAGGCATACGTGTGGACATTCTGAGAAACCTTGTCATTCGTGGGTATGGATGGTGCCCACTGACTTGTTGTCAGTACTGACACAGTTATGTGGCAACCTTTATATCCTGGTACTAGACTGATGTGTCTCAACCTGCTGTTCTACTAGGCACCATCTAGGTTACTCAGAGCTGTGTACTGTCCATATCTGTGGCCCCCTGTCCCTCCATTGTCCAGCTTTCCTGCAGTAACAAATACTGACTTCTGGACAGTCTGTAGAACTCCTACTGTAGGTGTAGCTGACATGTAAAATAGCAGGCATGGCCAGTCTCAAACGATGGACCCTGACAACCACAATAATGAACTCTGCACACTAAGCCACAACAGCCAACAATCAGTGCTGTCTAATTCCTGACACCATTAACCCCACACATACATAGCACATTGAGGCCTGCATGTTATGGAAATGAAACATGTTAGCAAGTTGATTGGGATAGCCCTGGGAATGTGCGGTCTGCTGCTATTACCTTACAAACATAAATGTTACTGCAGTTCTATGGGTACACGGGTGTGCCGGGGGTAGTCGACCATACTTCTCAACTGTACAGATTTTCTCAGAATGTCCAGATGTTTGCCTGATATTTTGGGTCCATTTTTCTTAAAATTGTGGTTGCCTGGAAAATTACTGGCAAATCATTAAAAACTGAAGTTAGAAACCAATGACAGACATTTGAGTTTCTGACTTCTTGCCCTGCAGAGAATTCATGCTAGTGCAAAACCTGTTATCCTATCAACTTTCTAAGTTTGTAAGAACAATATTTAAAAATTGTTCCTATTTTTTGGGCCTTTGCCCCACATTTCTATATGGCTTTGTACAGATGTCTTGCTCTATGAGGTTGAGAGGTATGTATGGGACTCCAACATTGACATCCATGCATCTGTCTTATGACCCGGCTGTTTGTAAGTCCCTCACATAGTGCAGTGGGTTTTGCTGGCTTGGGGTCTACTGCATATTCTGGGGCAGCCAGTATTTGGCTGAGAGTTCCTGTTGTCTCACATAGCTGTCAGTTGTCTGCTGCTATCCCGGTACCCCATTCCATTCCCTAGCATACATGCAGAAATACCATAGATATGCTACCACAATCTACTACCCCATTCATTTGTTGTTAAGAAGAGTAACTTACCTTGTGCCTGCAGCAGTTGAGAGGACAGTGCTTCAGGGCTGACTTTGTTGGATGCACGCAGTACACAGCCTATACATGGTAAGGTTCAGGTTGTGTGATGTGGCTAGCATCCTTTTTACTGTGCATGTGAGTTGGAATGAGGTGTCAGTCTCTGGGTGCCCAGGTTCAGTGCATGTGCTATGCATTGCCTCTTTGCCAAGGCCAGGGCATACTGGGCATGCCTACATCTGCCTACAGGGACAGGCTCAGGAATTTCCTCATCTGAGTCCCCCTGTGTCTGTAGGACCTTGGCAAAGGTGGGGGGCTGTGTGTCCTTTCCCTCTGATGTTCCTATCACAGCTGTTTCTGTAGGATCATATTCTGTAGCATGGCACATACTATGAACATGTGTGCACATGTGGTTGGAGAGTACTGCAGGGCTCCACCAGATATGTCAAGGCAGCGGAACCGTGACTTCAGCAATCCAAACACATGCTCTATGATGTTCCTAGTTTGTGCGTGTGCATTATTATGGCATTCTTCAGTTGGTATGTGTGCATTTCTGATGGCTGTCATCATTCACGGTTCCAGTGCATAGCCAGCATCCCCCAGTAGATGGCTGTATGGGATGTCCCCCCTGGCAAATGTCTGGTACAGCTGTGATGCATGTCAGATGTGGGAGTCATGATAACTGCCAAAGCTGCCAGCACACACATTCATGATAATGCCCTGGGCATTGTACATGACCTGGCAGTTGATGGAATGATACCCCTTGTGGTTGACATAGATTCTACCCTCCTCACCAGGTGGTGCTTTGATGTGCAAATGAGTGCAGTCTATGGCACCCAGTACCTCTGGGTAGTGTGCTACATGGTGGAGGCAATGCATATTGTTGGTCCTCTCCTCAGGGGTGCTGGGGAAATAAATGTGCTCACTGGCATGTGTTAGCATGACATCCAGGAACTGGCAGAGTACCCTGGATGTGGATGCCTGTGAGACCCCCATGATGTTCTCAGTAGGTCTTTGGAAAGTACCTGTAGCTAGTATTCTTAAGTCTACACATACCTTTGTTTCCAGTGGGATGGGTTTGCCTCTGTTGGCTCTGGGTCTGAGGTGAGGGTGGCAAAGCTCAGTGAGTTCTGTAGTATGTCCCTGTCCATCTTGTAATGTTCTACTATCTCCTGCTCATGTAGCCTTTGAAAGGTTTATACTTGATTGGCTTTCCCAGGCTATTTCTTTTTCTTTTTGTTTTTCATTTTCTTCCACTGCTAAGCCCCACAGCGCTAGTATAAACATTGCTTAGCAGTTTGGACCCTCCCCTGTACATGGGCATACTTAGCTTTTATTTATCCAGCTACAACACGTGCCACTGGGCTAAGCATAGTTTGGCAGCCTCAGACATGTCCCCTGCTTAGCTCCGCTTAGCTGAGTGCAAACAGGTGCCGCTAAGCTCCAATCTGCTTAAATATGGCGTGGCACACCCCCTTTTGATGATAGCTATCTGTTCTGCCTACACAAACATAGATCTAGCCCTAACATAGTCAGTAACTACCGGCACTATGGCCCTTTTTGCTATTCAATAACCCTGGCTCATTTACATACACCTAATTGCATATACCCTGGATACTGCACTACACCAGGGCCTATCTCCTTAGTTACTACTATAACCTGCCATTGTATGACTCAGCATGCTGGCCACTATAATGCAATACCTTTGCCTAGCTTTTAATTTCCTATTTTACATTTTTTATTTGTTTTTTTTTTCAAAATAGCATGTTTGTACATCGCTGCACGCCGCTTAAACATGGCATATATATTTAAAAAAAAGTTGAATTTTTCAAATATTGCATTACATTTCTAACTGAATGCCCATAGCTCTGGCCATTTGCATGCCTACTGTGCAATATACAACCTTTTACTTGGGCTGTTACAGCCCTGTTTAAATTGAATACTGTGGTACACGGTTTGTAACCACTCACATTTTTTATGCTGACACGGCACCTACAGTGGTGCCTTTCTGCTTGCTGAATCAGAAAAGCACCTCATCTGTATGTTTTTTACCAGCGTATGGGGTGATTTGCATTTTGTGGACACCTCTGTGTCCGCACGGTGTCCACACACTCGTGCACACCCCCAGTCCTGTTTCCTGGATTTCTCGGCAGGCATATTTTGTGTTTGGGCCACTAAACTATTCCTACACAGAGAATTGCTCTGTATAGGGTTTTTTTAATTACCCCCATGATTTTTGAAGCTGTTTATATTCAGAAAACTGCACTAAATGACCAGCATACTAATGGCACCAATAATGTATGGAAAAAGGGCACATATCTTATGTTTTCCTTTTCAGACCAAAAATAAATGACCTTGTGTGGTAGAATTTTGCAATATAGATCATTAAAGTCTACAGAGTTTTAACCATGTGTTTGATAATGCACTGATATTTTCCTCATTTTTGTCACTCAATGTTTTTGAAACATGTGTTTCTGAGTAGTAGCACACATTCCTACCAGAGGCGGAAAGAATTATGTACTATTTGGTATTCAAATTTTATGCTACTTAGATGCCTAGATTTTTTGCTGGATGTTCTTATTTTCAGTGTCTGCTGATTGAAAGATATGCTTAGGTCGGCTTGTAATTTACTGACATGAACCTATCAAGATCCCAAACAATGGAATCCATTCATTGAAAACCATATATACAAAGCAGTGAAACAATTTCTTTTTGCACTGGGAGAAGATATGTGGAGAGGCTTTGTCCTCAGGTATTTCCTGCTTAAACAGACTAGTTGCATGGTTGCACTACAGTAATCAATGGGCAAAAATGAGTTAATTTCACACCCTCCTCTACGTCTCTCAGCCAGCACATAAAAATGAGACAGAACTCACAACTCTTGTGTTTGGGGGAAAAAAAAAAAAATATATATATATATATATATATATATATATATATATATATATATATATATATTTATTAGATTCACTTCAGAATATCGAAATTCCAAAACAAATAAAAATAAAAAAAAAAACAAAAAAAAAAACAATTTAAATGTTTCTGCAGAGCGGCAAGCCCCTCTGCATCCCTCGCACCCCTGCTACTTAAATATTCCAACTCCGAGATCTCACTACAGTGAGGAAAAGGGAAATCTCCCATTCCGCACTGTAGGCAGATCTCCGTTCACAATGCAGGGATTCCGAAAGTTCGATCATATGGTCTCGGCCATATGAAATTCAATCTTTCAGGATTTCGGCATTGTGAAGTGTTCCCATATATATGTATGTATGTGTATATATATATATATATATATATATATATATATATATATATATATATATATATATATATATATACCAATAATGGTTTAAATCTCACAAGTCACTATGACTGAAATCTCAACCTAAATGAAACGGCTGGAAGTATTGTAAATATAGCCAGACTCAAATGAATAAATGCTCAGTCAATCTGACATAATCCACATATCTTATCTCAAACCTTGCAAGTGACAAAAGCTTTGTTTGAGAATTTAAAAATTGAGTAACATAGAGGATGATAACTGGGATTTGTGGTCACACCATCTTTGTTATTAAGAAATGGATGTTGAGAAATTCATCTTGTGAGCAGACCAATTTCAAAACCTGAAAGGTCAGTCTTCGCATTGGAATTCTCTTTTAGAATGTAAGAGTCAACAGTCTTTTGGACAGTACATTTTGGTAAGAAGGGTGTATATAACAACTGAGCTACAAAAATATTTTTTTATGACAGAACCTGATTATATCAAATATCCTGTTTCCCTCTTTAATGTCCCATCACATAAGCAAATAAGTGAGTCTGAAAACATTAGCTGTCTTCTCCTTTCTTAGCTTGCAAGCTTCAGTAATAGCTATCAGCTCTGCAACTTGAGTGGACATATTTCCATTTAATTTGTCTCTAAGAAGGATTTAATCTGTAGTGCCAACAAATATGTTGGCAAAAGTGAGCTATCTTCTCTGTGAATACAGGAGCTCTCTACAAACATGATGAGTACTTGATATGTCAGGCACATGGTTAAAAAAATAACCACACAGTCATAACGTAGTTTTTCAGCCCCTGTTAAAAATAAAGATGCATGATTCAAAGGTTGAAATGCTGACAGATATTCAGTCTCTTTATAATAACAAGGCTTCTACAGAATGTGGAAGTGCAACAAAGATTTTGTGTCCAAGTGTAAATGAAAATGCCATGTCTATTATCCTGGCAGCTGCTAACTCTGGCCTAAAGCAGTGTGGGAGAGCAGACCTCTCAACCATACTGAATTCCTTGGCATTTACCGGTTTCCCATGTGGCCCCCTTTATTCCTGAATTTCACAGCTTTTTTTTCGATTATTTTGTCTCTGCTGATGTCATCAGATGCAGAGGCATACATGATGATGTCAGCTTCCTGAGCAGCTTGCCAGCCTGTCGGAATTGGCTGAGGGCTCATTGTTTATGGGCAGCAAGTAGCGTGCGTGTAGGTCTACAGCAGCAGAGTTTCCAGGTAAGAAAAGAAAGTAGAAACTCTCAGCACTTTAGTTTTTAGCTGCAATTCTTGCTGTTAGGACCATTCTGTATGTTTTATTCTCGTGCTGCATTTATTGATGATTCTCATGTGCTGCTATATAGAACAGGACTGTTCCGTCTGGTCACTTGCAATTATTTGAATTACTGTGATGTTCCATTCTTTTAAGTTGGAATTATTGCTGCATTTTAGTATGGAAATTAAGCATTTGAATTACTGTGATGCTCCTGAACTTGCTGCATGATGTCCCATTCATTCTTTCTGGTCGCACTTGTTGCATTTGAATTACTGTGATGCTCCTGAACTTGCTGCATGATGTCCCATTCATTCTTTCTGGTCGCACTTGTTGCATTTGAATTACTGTGATGCTCCTGAACTTGTTGTGATGTTCCATTCTGCATTGCAGTGTGGGAATTAAGCATTTGAATTACTGTGATGCTCCTGAACTTGCTGTGATGTTCCGTTCATTCTGGTCACACTTGCTGCACATGGGGAGGGGTGTCTGTGGGCGGGTGTGTGTGTATGTGTGTGTGTGTGTGTGTGTGCGTGTGTGTGTGTGTGTGTGTGTGTGTGTGTGTGTGTGTGTGTGTGTGTGTGTGTGTGTGTGTGTGTGTGTGTGCTTGTGTGTGTGTGTTTGTGTATAAAATGCCCCAGTTAGGTATAACTGGTGGTTAGGGTGGCTTTGCATTAGATCAGCAATCCGCCGATATTTCTGCACAGAAATGGCATGATGAAAGTGACTGACATGGCAAGGGCATGTGATATGGCATGTAAATCATGCATGACTGACATGCCATGCCAATTTGCCAGTGTCATCATGAAGTTCATTGTGTGGTCATACTGTGCCGTTATTCTCTTTTTTCTTATTTTACCAAAATCACTTTCATAGTAACTGCATAGTTGCATGGTACAGTATAGTAATCGCTTTTGGTGGGAGGCAAGCCCCCCCCGCACACCCCACACCCCCGCTACTTAAATATACCAACTCAGAGATCGCACTACTTTGAGGGAAATTTTAAACACTGCTACGGTTAAACAGTTGTTGTAGTTGTTGGAAGAAAAGTGCAGTTTTTAGGATACTTCTGTAGCGCTGCATGCACTGGTACTGCACAGTACTTAACATCAAAGCTGATGCCCTGCATACCTCCGTATTCAACTATTTTGAAAGAAGATGAACAATTCAATGTTTTGAATATTAATATGGCAGATCCAGATCTTGTCATGTTTATTCACATGTAAATCATGCACAGGGTGTTGGGCGGGGTTTGAGTGGTCTTTGCTACTGCGCATCAGATCTAATACAAAACCATTAGGGTTACTCAGGCTCAAACCATGTACCTTAGGTAGAAGAAGCAAGAGCCTGTGTTCTTTTCCCATACCACCACTTTGGATTGAAGGAGTTATAGCTCTCAACTGTACAAATTTTCACAGAATGTCTGGAATGTTTGGCTCATACTTTTAGTCTGCTCCTCTTTAAATTTGGATGGTACAGTGGTAGTGTTGTCGCCTCAAAGCAAGAGGTACTCTGGACCGACTCTTGGCTGAAGTGCTTTCTGTGTGGAGACTGCATGTTCTCCTTGTGGTTGTGTGAGTTTTCTGTGGGTGCTCTGCTTTCCTCCCATGATACAAAGACATGCATCTGTAGTGTTTCTCCCCAGCCTCTGCAGAAGATTGGCTTTGTTCCAAATTTGACTTTCCCAGTAAACAAATGTAAAATAAAATTTGTAGTTTTCTGGCAAATCAGTGAGAACTGAACTCACTAAATATTGACAGCCATTTAAGTTTCAGTCTTCCTATCTTTCAGGAAACACATGTAACACAACATTTTATGCAAACAACTTTCTAAGATTATATAAGCAATGTTTAAAATGTGTCCCCGGTTTTGGGCCTTTGCCCCCCCCTCAATAAATGTTGGCTTTTTCCTGATTTCTTGTGCTGCACAATTCTTCAGGGAAATAGAAGTTTAGTGCTGCTTATGTAAAGTCTACTTGCATTGTTAGTAGCACAACAGGTAGTATACTTGCTTTTGCTGCCGAAGGCTGTGGTTTCTACTCCCACAGTATGTAGATGGATTGCTGATACTATACTGTGTTGTATTTTTAAAGGGGATGGATGCTGCAGTCCAGAGAATGCCCTCCTTTGGTGGAGATACCTAGTAACTATGAACCGGTTATTAGTTTGCCATCCATTCCCTATTCAAATATTACAAGCTTATCATATTTTTAATGTAACATAGGCAATTTATTCTTTAAGCGCAACAGGCTCTTTACTTGTAGATGAAACAATAAAATATAAAGTTATTTGCTAGCACGAGCCTCTTCATTAGTTACAGATCTCTTTAATGTGGAATTATTTAGATGACTTTTACTTCTGTAGAGATTGTGCATATTTACTGATACTGGTGGATTCTAGAAGTCTGAGTAGACTTTTTTGATGGAAATGTTCTGAATTAGGCAGTTTTGTCATTATTGGTTCATGCATTTTGTTTCATTACTTATTGGAAAAATGTTCAAAACAAATTTAAACCGTGCTCTAACAAGTGTGCTTTATAGGAATCTAATTTAATACAGTCAGGAAGGTGTATAAAAGAACACATGTATGTTTTGTGTGCAAGGGGCCTATGATTTGAGAACAGCCCAAAGGTAATCTTTATCTGCCACTGGCCAGATGCATTTTCTTTGAATGTGTGTTTCAATGCTGTTTCAATGAGTGTGAGTTTCAAGGGCAGAGAAGTTTTAATGCTGTTGATTTTCATTGTGAGACTATATTGCTTTGTTTAGCAGATGTCTATTAGTGTTTGTGCTATAAAATGTAAAATAAAAGTTTTAAATGAAATCCAAATAATCATTGTAAAAGTGAAGCAGAATGCACATTACAGTGTGTATGGTAAATGGGGCGAAATAGCCAAGTGATGGAACATTGGAATGGCTGCAGGGGGACTTTGGGGCCATATTTTGGTTGTCTGTTCTTCAGTTTGCATTTGAAAGTTGTTATCCCACAATTCCATTGAAGTGGGCGGGGTTACATAATTATGTATGTAACTTTTATATTAATCAGTATACAGATTTATACCTATTTTTCATGGGCCTTTGTCCAGATTTTTGATGTTTCCAGGTTGAGAGATATGTGGGAGAGATACTGCTACAGGGTTTAAGTTTGTGCTAAAACATGCTCCAGGTCTAAAAACATTATTTCTGCACTGCATTAATAAGCCTAGTGCTACTGTATTATGCTCACAACAGAGCAAGAACAATTCCTTTGAATAACTAGGTAAGTGAAGTGCATGAGTATTAAGGAGGAGGGTTTTCACATAAATGGATGTGTTCTCATGTTTTTCTTGCCAAGGTTGTGGTTCTGGAATGTGTCTCTCAAAAAAAGAAAAAAAAAACTTCTGCAAAATTAGACATTTATTGCCTACAACAACCTACTAATTTAAGGAAAGCAGAGAGCTTCTTCAAGATTGTAATGTGTGATGCAGGTTGAATAGCAGAAAACTAAAAAGGAAATGACCTATGACTTTCACAACTTCAACCTTTTGTAGGTAAAACTAAATAGATATTGCTTGTTAGGGTAAACTGGAATAGAGAAAAGACAAAAAGAGAAATGTCACTAACAGAAAAAGGAGAGAGAATTGCAGTTGGGTTGAGAAGGAATAGCTACTGAATTTACATCTCTAAGGTCTCGAACAAACTGTTTTTTTTTTGGTTTTATAACAGTTATCATGATTGTGTTACAGAAAGTTTTAGTTGCACTATGATTCTGATGAAATGGTGCTAAAACTGCATGTTCATTTCCCTTTTCTTCTCTTCTCTTTTTCCTCTTAGAGGAGACACATAATAATCTATCTATGGCAGTGACTTGAAGTTTAAAAATTACTTATACAGATTCTCCATCTTTAATATAGCCTTGTAAGTCCACCTGTTGTGTGCTAGAATGAAGGAATGAGTCATTGTTGAAGATGTCAGGTGGCTGTTTGAGTCTTGCCAGTGCCCTGGGTGGTACTATGAACCAGTACCCTACCCTCTCAGCTCTTCAGCTGGCCAGATACATCACACACACACAGACACACATACACACACACACACACACACACACACACACACACACACACACACACACACACACACACACTCCTGCCCCAGCCATTCAGGCCCCGTTTCTGTCCCCTGCCTCAAACCTCCTTCAACATATTTTGTTAAAAATAAATGAATGTACAATTTCTTCTTTTGAACTATAGCAAACAGTTGCTACAGTTTATACCTTGCCTGCACAGAGTGTTGCAGTGCTCATGTTTCAGTTTAAAAAGAAAAATCTTCTTTTTAATTTGTTGCAAACTGCTTGCTACAAATGTAGCAAACAGTTGCTACAGTTTAGACCCCACCTAAAAGGAGTGCTAAAGCGATCAGGTTGTAGTTGAAAAAAGGTATTTTTTTCTTTTAGACTATAGGAAACTGCTTGCTACAATGTAACAAGCATACACAGAGTGCTACAAAGTTCACGTTTGACCACAAATGCAATACCAGATTTTAAAAGCCGGTACTGCATAAGAACTCAGGATCAGCTGATTGTGCCTTCCCAACACTTTGCACCCAGGGCAGTTACCCCTCTTGCCAACTCTAGCTATGTTAGCTATGTTGCTGTATAGAATATGTAGACAGTGGGAGGATGTTGCTACCATGTAGCTTTAGTGTCTTTAAGGAAAGGAATGCATATATCTTGTACTTTAACTAAAAGAACTCTGTTTATCTGCAGGTAGCAAAAGTAATAACTGTCATTTCTGTTCATAATTGTCCAAACAGTCTTGTTGCCTGGCAGTGATCAGGGACAGTGGTTGTAGAATTTCAGAAAGAGATGGCTGCTGAATTTGCATGGGAAGACTTTGCTTTAAGGCTAAATTATGCTGCCTTGTGTTCAGAATAAACGGTTAGTGTTTTGTATAGCTGAGTTTTTATGATGCAGGAAGGAACAGCTGTTTCTCAAATGATTTTTCCACTGTCAGTTAAAACATACATTACTGCTTGAATTATTTTGTACAGATATTTGTATATTGTTAATAGAATTTTTTTGGGAGGCACATAATTTGATTTTTATGTGTAAGAGTATTTATGTAAGCTTTTATCTTGTTGGTTACTTCCCAGTTGATTGTGAGATTATGGTGGAATGCTTTGTGCACGAAGTGCCTGATCTGTTTACATTTTATAATTGAAGGGTGCTAGGGGCATCTGCGGTAGGTGTAATACCAAAATGCTGACCACCAGTTACATAGTCTTGAGTCTTTTATAAGGAGGTGATGGGCAGATGGCAGCCTGCACCTTTCAGATGAAATAGATGTGACAGCTACATTTTTTCTATCTCTTTCAAGGGATACAATTCTCATGGGCATCCTGGTGTTGAATTATGGGCATTTTACCCAATTTTCTGTCTTGCTAGTAATATACTTTAAACTTCTTACAATATATTTCATCCCCTAATCTTATTGTCTTCCTGCCAGTCATTAAAGACAGCCCAGCAGAAGGAAGGTATGCTGTTTCCTCTTTTTTTTATAGATATTTTAATGTTTGATTATCAAATGTCTCTCCCTCTGGGAACTGCAGTGCACTATTATTTTCAGTGAGCTCAGACAATTTCATTACAACTGCCTCATCTGTAATGATTAAATTAACACCTGCCTGTCCCAAACTCTGTCTCTTTTAAAATACTTGTACTGGCACCCATGATAAAAAAACAGCTTGCACACCAAAGGAATAGATATGCAACCATAATTATAAATCTACTCTAATTCTAATAAGTAATTCTCTCTGTTCCTTTATTCTTTTTGTTTTGATTAAAAGCCCACTCTCATATCTGACATGGATACTCTGTCCTTCTCACAAGGACACTCTGTCCTTCTATTTTATGGATTTGGACCCACTAGCACACAATTAAAGAAATGTTATACTGTTAATGTGACTGACCATACATGCATATAATTTCCCAGACGTACAATTTACCTGCTCACATACAATCAAATCTACTGTAGAGATTATTAGTAAGACTTAACTATAGAAACTACAAACTTTGCTGAAAGTGAGGAAATTAATTATGTACTGATGCAACCAAAACTTGCCTGACAGAAGACCTGCGACAGTGAGTCCAATGGCAGTTTGTAACGCAGCAGCACATAAACATCTCAGAAAATCCAAGTGTACAGTACCAAACTGTTAAGGAAAGATACAAAACTCAAAATTCAGCCAAGCAAGTAATCTCTTTGTTGAAGATCACGATCATAGGACATCAAGTAAAATAAACCCATGTCTCCCTGATCAAAGGGAGAGCTCTTATTTTTATAGTAAAATCATACGGTGTAACTGAAACAATTATATTTTTAGCTCATTGATTAGAAAGAACAATTAATTTTTCTGAAATATCCTACTGAAAATACATCCTTGTGCTTTCTTATCATAATCTTGATCATACTGAATAACTAATTCTGTTTCTGTACAGCTGAGCTAACAGGGGATGAGAATATACTTATGTCAGGAGAAAAAAATGACATTTTAAGTTACATGGACCTACACTCCATTTTAATTCAAGATGGATTCTGTTTCTGATTTATTTTCTTATAAGTAAATCTAATATTTTTTTACAGAGAGGATTAAACATCATTGCTACTTTATAGATAACAACTGTATAAGAGGCAAGTTACTTCTTTCTAGAATCGCCACAGATGTCAGAAGAAAACAAGGGAGGTATATATAATACCATGTTCTGGTAAGTCTTGAACTTAAAATGAAACCCTTCATCCTCAGTCACTTTTTCCCCCATTTCTGTACAGGGGGTCAGGGTGTCACTTCAACAGTGACAATTATCTAGAGCTGAGGTTGACAGTGCCAGGTGGCTAGCCCTGCTGTGATTGTTCTTCTGTACAACCAACGCACATATCAGTCACACCTATAGTCAGTTGGAGTGTTTAATCCATCTACTGCATGTCTTTGGAATGTGGGAGTGAACTGGAACACCCAGAGAAAACCCACTCAAACACAAGAAGGAAATGTATATGCCACACAGGAGGTACCCCAGCTCAGAATCAAACTAAAGAACCTCTTGCTTTGAGGTGACAATGCTATTTGCTGCACTACTGTGATGACCTTGAACTTAAAATTAATACTATAGTATATTAATTGTATTCCTTTGTGGTAATATATATAACTTAAGTATTATCTCTGGTAACTCAAGCTGTGACTCTTTCCAGACACTATGGCATACGGCTACATGCTGCTAGAAGAAATGAATGCCTCAAATGAAATATATTTCAACAGTGTTCAAGTTTATATTGATCAAATACCATTATATATATGTTTCAGTCTATATTGATCAAATACCATTATATATATATATATATATATATATATATATATATATATATATATATATATATGTGTGTGTGTGTGTGTGTGTGTGTGTGTGTATGGGTCTACTTCACTTGCTCAAATACCCACATCACTGACTTTCACTTTACAAAGATACACTGACAAACCAGAAGACGAACATGCAGAACACTGACATAGAAGAGGGTAAGGTGGTTCACACAGCCTATCTAGATCTCGCCAAGGCTTTTGACACTATCCCCTATTCTAGAATTATAGATAAACTCACTAAACTAGGTATAAATCCATATGTCACAAGATGGGTTGCCAACTAGCTCACTGACAGAACCCACACTGTGAAAATAGCAGACTCCAAATCTAACTTCAGACCAATGACAAGTGGAGTACCACAGGGTTCGGTCCTGGGTCCTCTCCTGTTTGGTATCTACTTTTCTGAAGTACAGGCTAACACAGAAGGTCTTTGGCTAATGAAGTTCACAGATGACTGCAAACTAGGAGCCATAATCAAATCTCCTAATGATGTGGACATCCTACAAAAGAGCCTCACTGAGACAGATGCCTGGTGTAAAGCCATGGCCTCAAACTCAATGCTAAAAAGTGCATTGTCATCTTCTTTGGTAAAAACTCTGTACCCATGAGCTACCACATAGTTGGTAGTCTACTTAACACTGAAAGTGTGATAAGAGACCTTGGAACACAGGTGGACAGTAGTCTCTCCTTAGATAATCACATCGCCACAGCAGTCAGGAAATCCTTCTACGTGGCACACCTCATCACAAAAGGTTTCTCATCCAGGAAAAAAGAGGTCATCGTTCCCCTCTACTTGTCACTCATTAGACCCATTATAGAGTATAATGCCCCTTTTGGTATGTACCTCACAAGATATCTACAACAACTGGAAAGGCCACAGAAATACCTCACAAAGAGGATTACTGGCCTCAACCAGATGCCCTACTCAGACTGTCTCAAAAAACTCCAGCTTCACTCCTACTGCCTACTCATAGGCAATCTCTGCCTAACATGCAAATCTATGTCAAACCTAGAGCTGATGGACATGCTCCACCTAAAGAAATGCCAGTCCCTCCGAGCTACATGTTCTAGGGACCGAAATCTTGTCACCACAAAAAACAGAACATGCTGGAGGAATAGATGCCTGTCCCAGAGATTTCCCATACTCTGGAACAAACTACCTATCTATATCAAACAGAGCTTCTCATTAGCACTCTTCAAAAAAAATCTTGATGATTGGATGGGAAATAGGAAATTAACCCAGGGGATCACCTTTGGGGCTCTGCTCGACAGAGGCACAGGAAAATAATTTTCTTGGGTAGCAAAGACCAGGGTACCTTTTTGGCTAGGCTTATATAGGCCCTAGGGCCAATATCCTAGTACCTACCTATGATCCTATGAACATTCCGACCTGAGGTAAGTAAATGCTTGGCCATCATGTTGAACTTTGCTCCTTACCCCCATGGTAGTGTGATCTCAGAGTTGGTATATTTAGTTAGGGGGGTGTGGGGGCGAAGCCCCCCACACAGGTGGGTTTAGTTTTTTTTTTTGGTATGGCGAAGCAGTTATTTACCTCAGGTCAGAATGTTGGTGTTCCTGATGTCGGTCTTCTGGTTTGTCGGTGTATTTGTCTTGGTAAAGTGAAAGTCGGTGATGTGGGTGTTCAGGTAAGTGAAGTAGATCCATATATATATATATATATATATATATACTCACAATCCATTAATTTAACTGTCACTGCTTTACCCATTACTTGGTCGCAATGATACACTTATGCTGCATTCCATCTTTAATTTCTGTTAATGATTATGTAAATATGTAAATAAAAATAAACAATGTGTCTACTGACTAACATGCTGCTGATAACTAAATATGCTTTCATCATCTGAAACCTGTGCGACACAAAAGTTCATGCATTTGATGCCATCTCCCTAGGTTCACCAGTAAAAGAGGCAGGCAATAGACATAATAAATAAGTGATCTCTGCTCTTGGGCAGATTGTTGGAAGCATGTTTTTGTTGTGTTGTTATGCATAATTATCTCATTGTAGCAAATTACCACTGACATTTGATCATGAATGCATATTATTTATTTCTTTTGCATTTTGAACTTGTCCATTGTTGATCATGGTAAACCCAGTTGGTGTAAAAGAACTAGAGGCTGTAAATGTGGCCATGACATTAGGGGAACCGTTCTCATATCCGTTCAGTAAACAGAGTGGGGTGCACCTCTTTAAAGTGATAAGACTACTAGGAGAGGCTGTTTTGTTGTGCTCTTCCACTGACTGTTGCACAACATTTTCTTTTACAAGCTGGCAACATGCATCTGCATTACACAAATGACAAAGCAGGAGCACACACTAACAAGCACTCAGAGTAGTAGGGACCAATGAGGAGGATTCTCTTCCTTTTACCTTAAAGATAGAGAAAACCACTACTGAGTGTAAAACATTCCACATACTTGGGAATGGGACCCCAGTGTACCAATGCCCTCAGTCAGATGGTACACAGACCAGGTAGTTCTACTTTGAGGAGGGTGTTTAATATTTAAATTTTACATACCATGTTTGTCAGAGAAAAAAATATCAGTTTAGTTTTGCCTGCTTGACAGTTTTCTAAGTCAAATTTATTTTATCACAGATTCAAATATGATCAAAGTAAGGCAGAGGCTGTCTATAGTCAGCTGCATTGTAGAGTGACGCCTTAGCACAGGTAACAATGACAACCTTGGAATGATGAAAGACCAGACAAAAATACACACTTTGTTCTACTTTTTCCATAACCATTTTTGCTGATCACTTGCACTGCTTTTCTTTCATTGTTGTTGATCATACTAGTGAGAAATTCAAAGAAACAGAAAATGCTGTGTTCGGTGGAAGAGCTGAACTAATGTATAAACAGTCTTCATGTATGAAAAGCTATTTTACAGAATTCTTATTTCTTCAAACAGCATATTTAATAAAACCATTACACATGATCATTTTCTTCTCCTATTGGCTTTTCCTGTTAGGGGTCACCATATTGAAACAATGATCCGCTGAACGATTAAAAATGAAAAATAAAATTATAAAAATAATACTGAAATGATGATGAGTAGAGGAAAAATATACATAATCTTTCTATATAATTTATTGCAAAATGTAAGTGGTATTTCCCTGAATCCATTTTGTATTTAAACTTGCAGAATTAAGTAAAAAAAGGTTGCAGTTTATCTAATGGTAATAGCATATGGCTGTTTTGACAAACTTGGAAGTAAGACTTGCTATTTATTGCAAACAAACAAAAAAGGTTTAAACATTTTCAAGCATGACTACTTTCATTGAGTTACAAACCTGAATAATAGTGGTTTAATTAAATTAATTATCTCCCATGTTGCTTGTTAAAAATGAACATTGTATACTCTTTCTTTGAAACCACACTTTGCCTTTCAGCTGTTCCATCAGTTACTGTCCCCACTTGACACCAAATCCCCTATTGCTCCTTTCCAGACCATTTCCGTGTGTTAGTCTTTGTGGTAATGACCTCCCGACTCCTCAAGTCAACCTCACTGCATTCACTTGTAGTGCCTATAGACAATGGCACCAAGCACCTTCATGTGTTTGGCACTCAGTTAATGTCATAATATGTGGTAGTAGAGCGCTCAGTGATATGACAATATTATTGCCACTTCCTTATATGTTAGGCTGCCTAGATTCCATCAGAGGTTGCATAAGCAAATGTTTCCTCTATACCTTCCCAGAGGACAGGAAAGCTAGATATCAGGGATTTCATCTTACTGCCCCCTCCCTATTCAACTCTACTATGGCCAATCCTGAGGTCTTTTCAGGCTTGCTAGTTGTTGCTGAAGCACCTACCGAGGGGAGAAAATGCTGAGAGAAGAAAAGGAGCCACTTTTGTGATTTTAAGTATTTTCTTCTGATTTCTTGTTAAGTTTTACTGCTTTGCCGCCTACTTTTTGGCATTTTCTGGCTTGCTAAAGTTTATATCTGTAACAGTAGCAATACTTGGAACACATCTAGAGCCTGTTTACTGCATTTCCTGTGTTGCATTTAATTTAAAATCGTTTTTTTTTTTCTCTAAAAACTGCATTTTACCTGATTTTGGCCTAGCACTCAAATGTGGGGTCATTTATTGCACTGTTGTGATTATTTTGCTGCTTGCATATCTCTGCTACCTTTAAACTACAACAAAAAGGGAAAAAAATCTTGCTTTTTTCCCACTTTCTGAAAGTTAAGAAAGTTCAGTTAGAGATTTGCTGTTCTAAACTGTTTGGAAGTTTCTAGAAAGCCAGTGCTTACTTGGGCTAAAGGGAAGTCTCTGTGTTCACCAGTGGGAGTGGTTAACACTGAACAGCCTGCCTGTCCCTGGAGGAATGGTTACTACCTAGAAGCTGTAGTTTTATTGGCCATTTTGGGTCAGTTCTAAACTCCTTGATCTGCCTCTCTTAAAACCCGACTGCCTCATGGTTTTGGCGTCTTTTTAGGCTTGCTAGTTCTTGCTGAAGCACCTACCAAGGGGAGAAAATGCTGAGAGAAGAAAAGGAGCCACTTCTGTGATTTTAAGTATTTTCTTCTGATTTCTTGTTAAGTTTTACTGCTTTGCCGCCTACTTTTTGGCATTTTTTGGCTTGCTAAAGTTTATATCTGTAACAGTAACAGTACTTGGGACACATCTAGAGCCTGTTTACTGCATTTCCTGTGTTGCACTTAATTTAAAATAGTTTTTTCTCTTTAAAAACTGCATTTTACCAGATTTTGGCCTAGCACTCAAGTGTGGGATCATTTATTGCACTGTTGTGATTATTTTGCTGCTTGTGTATCTCTGCTACCTTTTAACTACAACAAAAAGAAAAAAAAACCCAAAAAATCTTGCTTTTCCCCCACTTTCTGAAAGTTAAGAAAGTTCAGTTACAGATTTGCTGTTCTGAGCTGTTTGGAAGTTTCTAGAAGGCCAGTGCTTACTTGGGCTAAAGAGAAGTCTCTGTGTTCACCAGTGGGAGTGGTTAACACTGAACAGCCTGCCTGTCCCTGGAGGAGTGGTTACTACCTAGAAGATGTAGTTTTATTGGCCATTTTGGGTCAATTCTAAACTCCTTGATCTGCCTCTCTTAAAACCCAACTGCCTTGTGGTTTTGGCGTCTTTTCAGGCTTGCTAGTTGTTGCTGAAGCACCTACCAAGGGGAGAAAACACTGAGAGAAGAAAAGGAGCCACTTTTGTGATTTTAAGTATTTTCTTCTGATTTCTTGTTAAGTTTTACTGCTTTGCCGCCTACTTTTTGGCATTTTCTGGCTTGCTAAAATTCATATCTGTAACAGTAACAGTACTTGGAACACACCTAAAGCCTGTTTACTGCATTTCCTGTGTTGCACTTAATTTAAAATCATTTTTTCTCTAAAAACTGCATTTTACCTGATTTTGGCCTAGCACTCAAGCGTGGAGTCATTTATTGCACTGTTGTGATTATTTTGCTGCTTGTGTATCTCTGCTACCTTTAAACTACAACAAAAAGAAAAAAAAAACAAAAAACAAAATTTTGCTTTTTTCCCACTTTCTGAAAGTTAAGAAAGTTCAGTTACAGATTTGCTGTTCTGAACTGTTTGGAAGTTTCTAGAAGGCCAGTGCTTACTTGGGCTAAAGGGAAGTCTCTGTGTTCACCAGTGGGAGTGGTTAACACTGAACCTGTCCCTGGAGGAGTGGTTACTACCTAGAAGCTGTAGTTTTATTGGCCATTTTGGGTCAATTCTAAACTCCTTGATCTCTCTCTCTCTTAAAACCCTACAACTCTCTTTTTGTGCAGTTTTGCGCACTGAGCTGCATTGGGCAGCACCGCCTAAACAGGTTTAAACTATTCCAGGCTCCACAAAGTCTGCTCTTCACTTTTTCCCTTAGAACTGTTCAAACTCTCAAAGTAATCACTCTATTCTCTTTCTAAAGCCCGGCACTTGCTCAGCTCTTATAAGGAAACACTAACTAACTAAAACACTACACTCTCCTTGACTTCTCATAAGTATTAGGCTCCTGATTGGTCCTTCCTGATCAAGTGAAAAATCAGTTCCCTTCCCTAATCTGATCAGTAAAAAAACCAGTTCCCTATACTAATCTGGTATGTCCAAGGGTCAGTTTCAAGGTTACTCTCCAGTCCAGCTGGTGAATCTGGGAATTTTGAGGCAATGTTACAATTGCCTTATGTACACAGACAACCCTCTCCTCCTTCCAACAAACTCTAATACATGTGAGAGATGCAGTTACACAGCCAAACTAGAGGCAGAGCTCTCTCAATCCAAGACTGGCACAGTCAGTCAGGAGGAAAAGGTAACCACCCACACCACTAATCCAGTCTCACATAGACCTATTGCATCTGCATACCCAACACATAAACACACAAAAACATACTCGGAGGCTCTAAATAAAAATCTGCCTAAACAGGAAAGACCTCCTAAGCAGATATCCAAGCAACAGCCACCCCTCAACAATACCCACGAATCACATATCTCACAAAATCAGTGTGCCTCACAGTCATAGCCCTTAAGGCCAAACAACACACCAAATACACTTGTTATAGGGGACTCTATTGTCTGGCACACTGACGTCCCACTCACCAGACTTGAACAAGGAGAAGGTCACTGTAAGCTGCCTGTCAGGTGCCAGGATCCGCCACATAACACAAGCACTCAGGTCACTCCAAAGCAAATGCAAGTATGACTCCGTCATTGTCCATGCTGGTGTGAATGACCTGAGACGTACCTTCCTGGACTACATGAAAAGAGACATAGAGGAGCTCTCTGACCATGTAGCACAGGCTGGTATGACCCTGACCTTGAGTAGCATCTTGCCCTCACCAAGAATGATGCCACAGTATAAAGACAAAATGATCAGTTTCAACAATTGGCTAAAGTATTGGTGTCATTCAAAGGGGATCCAGTGTCTGTCAGCCTGAGATGACATGCTTGACAAGCCACATTGCTTCGCTAGGGACGGCTTGCACCTGTCACCCTTAGGCTTTCATATAATGGCCAAGGCTCTTGCCACCCCCATAGTGTCTTTTTTAGGCAAGGCTCAAAGAACAAACCCACCTCCATAGACAACCCAAGGATAAATAAACTAAAGGTATTGCTACTCAATGCCAGAAGTCTAAACCTCAAGATGCATGCACTCGAGGCTCTCCTCAGTATGGAGAAAATCTATGTCTGTGCAGTAACAGAAACCTGGTTCAAGGCTCCTGAGAGCACCCCAGCACTACCAGGTTATAACTCATACCATGTGATTCGGCCCCAAAACTCAGACCGAAGCACAAAAGGAGGGGGAGTATCTATATTCATCAAAGATACCTACACCTCCAGGTTAGTGGCACTGCACGAAGCATCGGAAACCATCCATGTGCAACTAACAGCGGGCAAAACTGCCTTTCAGTTTGTAGCCTGTTACAGAACACCCTCCCTATTACAGGAACCCCACATTGGTATTCCTGAGAACACTGGAGAATATGAAGGTCTCTCCAAACACTATGTTATTGGATGACTTCAACTACCCAAACATTGACTGTGAAAACTACTCAAGCCCAAACACCCTCGCCCAATGGTTCCTTGAATTTATAAACTCTAATGCAATGGAACAACTGGTCACCACTCCCACAAGAGGAAACAACATATTGGACCTGGTCATCACCAACATGGGGACTCTATGTTCCAAACCAGAGGTATACCCCTCATTGGTAAGATCAGACCATAAACAAATTTCCCTGGACATCCATATCCCGTCCCCACTCCCAGCCAAGGAAATCACTGTAAAGAATTTCTCAAAAGCCAACTTTGCACTTCTCAAGACTGAGGTGGAATCCTTCAAAGCCCCTGGGCCAGAGGATAATACAGCCCAATCCGCAGAATCCTTTACAAATGCGTTCTATGAGCACCTGCAAGAATGCATGGATCGTGCTATCCCAAATAAAACCAAGACTCACTCCTCCAAAAACAGGAGACCAGTCTGGTGGACCCCAGCCATAAATAAGCTATACAACAGAAGGAGGAAGCTACTACATGACAGAGCAAAATCCCAAAAATGGAAGGCATCTCTGATCAGTATTAGCAAGAAACTTCGATCCCTCATAAAATCATCAAAGGCCAGCTAAGAAAGAAAAATTGCCCTAGACACTAAAGATAATCACAAGGACTTCTTTAGTTATGTCAGGGACATGGGCAGAAACTCCCAGATATGCTCTGAATTGTTGCATACCGGTACAAAATATACCAAACCTGCAGACATAGCCAACATCATGGCAGACAGAGTCAGCACAAACTTCTCCCCCCCTTCCCCACCAAAGGAGCAAATGCCTATCCCAACTGAATGTAACCTCCCTGGCATCACAGATGCACAGGTGAAAGCTGCCCTCTCCAAAGCAAAAAAACACAGCATCTATGGGACCGGACAGTGTCCCAGGCTGTGTCTTACACGAGCTCCAAGTAGAACTGAACCCTCACATTAAGTCACTGTTCAAACTTAGCATTACTACAGGATATGTACCCAAAGAATGGTGTACTGCTACAGTAGTCCCACTCCACAAAGGTGGTGCCACAACGGACCCAGGAAACTATCGCCCCATAAGCCTGACTAGTCTGGTCTGTAAAGCTATGGAGCGTATTATCATGGAACTCATAAACAAAGACACTGGGAGCCTCCAGACACTGGACCCTACCCAATTTGGCTTTGTTAAGGGCAGATCTTGCCTCTTAAACTTAGTTGGTTTTTTTGAAACAGTTACCAAAGCCATAGATGAGAGCAAGGTAGTCCACACAGCCTACCTGGACCTCGCAAAAGCCTTTGACACAAATACCCCACTCGGGCATCATAAATAAGCTTACCAGCTTAAATATCAACCCCTATATCACAAGATGGGTTGCAAACTGGCTCAGAGATAGAACCCACATGGTCAGAATCGCAGGTGCCATGTCCAAATCCAAACCAGTTACAAGTGGCGTCCCACAGGGCTCAGTTCTGGGACCTCTCTCGTTCAGTATATACTTGTCTGAGGTTCAGGCTAACACGGGGGGGATTATGGCTGACAAAGTTCGCAGATGACTGCAAACTGGGGGCCATAATTGAATCTCCAGCTGACACAAGCATCCTCCAAAAGGGTCTCACAGAGAGAGATGCTTAGTGCCAGAGCCATGGCCTCAAGCTAAATGCTAAAAAGTGCATAGTCATCCCCTTTGGGAAAAACAAGGTGCCCACAAATTACCACATAGGTGGTAATTCATTAAGTATGGAAGAAGTAATTAGAGATTTGGGGACCAATGTAGATAGTAATCTCTCCTTTGATAATCACGTTGCCAAAGTGGTTAGAAAGACCTTCTATATAGCCCACCTTATCATGAAAGGGTTCGCATCTAGATCAAGAGAGGTCATTGTGCCCCTCTACTCGTCACTCGTCAGGCCCATAATTGAATACGATGCCCCTTTTGGGATGTACCTTACCTGACACCTGCAGCAACTGGAGAGACCCCAAAAGTACCTCACCAAGAGGATCATGGGCTACAAACAGATGTCCTATGCAGCTCGACTAAAGAAACTCCAGCTCTACTCAGTTGCTTACCACCTACTCAGAGGCGATCTATGCCTGACGTACAAAGCCATGTCAAACCCAGAATTAATGGACATGCTCCACCTCAAAAAATCCAAGTCCTTTAGAGCTACATGCTCCAGGGACCTAAACCTCAGCACAAAAATAAATAGGACATGCTGGAGGGACAGATTTATTTCCCAGAGGCTCCCCTCACTCTGGAATAGAATCCCATTTCATGTTAGACATAGCCTCTCGCTCACCCTCTTCAAGCGAAATCTTGACGTGCGGATGGGAAATCGCAAATTCACCCCTGGGATCTCTTCTGTGTCCCTGCTAGACAGAGGCACAGTAAACTAATCTTAAAAGGGCACCTTCTGTGACCTACTTTACAGAGTCACAGTAGGCTAATCTAATAGAGAGGCGGAAGCCAAATACACTCTGGCTAGGCTTATAAATGCCTTAGGGCAGATAGCCTAGTATCTACCTATGAACCTATGAACCTATATCTGAACTTGGGTTGCCCACATTATAGGCATACCCCCTGCCTCTGTGCCATTGGGGTGGCTATAAGAGCAGAGTAATGTGACAACATAACTTCTATGAAACTTAGAAATCCATGTGAAACAATTAATAACATGAGACACTATAGTTTAGAAATATCATGGGAATGCAGACTGGCTCAAAAAACCCAACAAGAACTCACCAAATTTCAATTTCCTAACAAAAGATCATGGATTCCTGACACTTGGAAACATATCTGATAGGTAGCAACCTTATGTCCAATTTTCTTTAGCCTGCCTAATTCTTTTTTTTAAAACAATTTTATTAGAAGTGCTGTTAAAATACAATCAACATATAAAGAATGAACCATTTTAAATTATGTGAAAAATGATCATGTACAGAATTAAACATTTTTAACTATATACAAAATTGTTCATCATAACTGTTAAATATCAACTGAGATAGATTCTATATATAGTTTTACTGTAAAAATAAACAATTTTTGTAATAGTTCATAAACTTTGTTCCAAAGTATTCCTAGAACATCTGTATTTGATGGTCAGTTTTTCCAAACAACAAATTTCATTAAGAAAAGTTTTAAATTCTTGTAATGACAGAGAGGATTGTGATTTCCAATTCCTCGTAATTAGTTTTCTGGCTATAGATAATATAGACCAAACTAAAGGGTAATTGGAGGTTTTTATACAATCTGGTACTGGAGTATTAAATAATATCAGAGATTTAGATAAGGCAAAGTTATCTGTAAATATTGCCTGCATAAAATCATTTATATCTTCCCATTTTTTTTAATTCAGCACAGTCAAAGAACATATGAGACCAATCAGCATTCATTTGCTTATTACATCTCCAGCAATTTACATCTTTTTTAAAATTTTACTCATTATTAAAAGAGTAATAAAATATCTAGTCAAATATTTCCAAGTAAATATTTTCCATCTAAGTGAGGAAGCAGCTAAACTTGCTGATTTTAATATATTAGTTTTATCTTTATCCGTAGGAAATTGGCCATTAATGGAATAGAAAGATTTCCCATAACTGTCAGGGAAAACATCCAAGTCAGACTTTATAGCCTTATATATATGTGATTATTTGTTAGTTTTTGGTGAGATACTTTGAATTGATAAAATTATATATTGTATTAAATAGGGTATTACAGTTGTTGATGACATTAATTCCATATTACTTAGAATAAACTTCCTTCCTTTTTGCAAATCTAACCAAAAAAGTGAATCAAGTTCAGATTCAGTATTGAGAAAATTGATTTCAATTCATTGTTAGACATCATTTGGTACCAAAAAGTAAAATTTTCTGTTGAAAAGTTAACATTTTTGGATCTATATCAGAACACCAAAAGTTCACATTTTCGAATGTTCTTACATTGAACCCTAATCATCAAACACTGACAACATAGAACATTCAGAATAGCAAATTTTTTCATAGGGAAAAAAATTCACTGTTCCAAAACACATACAACACAAGTACAGCAAACAAACAGCAATCCACACATATACACCCAAAATCTTACAGCCAACCCTACACTAAACTGCACAAACACCACTAACTATCCACTTACCTTAACCCAAACCCTAACCCTAAGGGCCGTCACTATCGCACACTCACCCCACCCGCGCCCTAACCCTAACTCACCTAACTTGCCCCAACCCTCACGTCCACACAATTGCACACATACCTCCCTCACGCCCTAACCCTAACTCACCTAACCCATGCCCAATCGCACACTTACCTGAACCCGACCCGTAACTTTCCACCACAGGGCTGAAAATAGTGAAATGACAGAAACCGACAACCAAATTCTTTCCCTAGGAAAAATTTGGTTATCTGTCGTTTTGCTATTTTCAGCATTCGCTGAATAGAGGTCGATGTAAGAACATTTGAAGGTATGAACTTTCGGTGTTCTGATATAGACCCGACATTTTTATAGAATTAGAAGTAAAAAGAATTCCTTGTGTGTAGGCTATGGGAAAAAGAAGAAATGACCATTCTTTATATATATTATTTTTAAATATACATTTTTTAAAGGATTTTAATGAGTGTTAATTACTTTAAAATTTTTGGGAAGAGAAAACGGAGAGCTAATCTTTCAAAATCCAAATAGAGGGGTTATTTGTAAGTGATAATTTGTGTGAATTAATATTATTTGTATCCGCCATTAAAATTTCTATTAATTTTTTCCATTTAGGCTGATATTTAACTTCTATTAAATGGGATATCATTTTAATCATGGATGAGGTTGAGTAAAATTCTAAATTTGACATAGCTATGCCCCCATTATCCCAACTTTTCATATGATGTGTTAATGCAATTATAGGTTTATTTGGGTACCATAAAAATTTATGAAACATTATGTTTATTTTTTTTAATTATCAAATTAGGGAGTGGTAAAGATATAGATTGAATAATGTAAAGTATTTTTGGAAGTAAAATCATTTTAATAATACTGAGCCTTTCATCCATGGAAAAAGGAATTTTATTCCATTGTTTAATCAAATCTTCCATTGTTGTTAGATTTTTATTATAATTAATTTGTGTGATATATTTAATCTTTTTTGCTATTACAGTACCTAGATAGAGAAATTGATCAGATTGTGCTAAATAGTTTTTATATTATCTTGAAGATTAACTTTCTTTGGTCCAATTAAGAGAATTTGTGTCTTATTATTGTTAAAAGTTAGACCTGATTTTCTATGAAAGAGATTCATGTTTCTAAAAAGAGCTTGAATAGATGATTTTTCATCCGCAAGGGTTAGAAGAATATCATTGGCACACATTTGTATTTTAGAAGATAACTTGGAATTTAAGTTATAACCTATTATATCATTATCCCATCAGATTAAATTTGCCCATGGTTCCATAATTAAGGTACATAATAAGGGGAGTAGGGGGCATCCTTGTTTAGTGCCCTTAATTATTGGTATGTTCTGAGAAATACTAGTGCCTATCTTAATGTAAGCTAGATTACCTTTATAAAGCTGAGACATGAGATTTATAAAGTTATGGGAGAAGTTTACTTCTTTTTAAAGAGTGAATAAGTAATCCCAATTAAGTGAATCAAATGCACAGTTAATGTCTAAACTAATTAGTGTTAGATTTTTTTAAATGTTTGACCGATTCAATCAAAAATAATGTTCTTTTAATGTTAACATAAGAATTTCTATTCACTACAAATCCATTTTGATCTTCATCAATCAAATTTGGTAAAATATATATTTAATCTATCTGCATATATGGGCATGAACATTTTGTAATCAATATTAAGTAAAGAAATGGGTCTATATGAAGAACATTTGGTGGGGTCTTTACTAGTTTTAAATATGGGAGTAATAAAAGTATATTTCCAAGAAGGTGGGATTTTGTTAAACTTTTTTGAGATATTGAAAACTTCATGTAATAAATTTAAAGCTATATTAGGTAATATTATATATATTTCAGGTATAATGCCATCATTACTTGGGGCTTTATTAAATTTTAATTTATTAATTTGTGTTTGAATGTCTTTAAGAGATATAGGTTTGTCAATAGTAGTTTTTTTGTTCTATAGATAATATTTTATCAGTGTATTTATTAATAAAGGCTCTAATTTCTTCCTTTGGCTCAATAGTATTATAATTTTCATTAATATTATTAAAATACTCTCTAAATTCAGATAGAATGTTAAGCAAGTTTGAGACCATCTCTTTTTTGGGTGAAAATATTTCATTGATGTGATTAATTTTATTTAGTCTTTTAGTTTTGTTTGCTAGCAACTTTAATGATTTAGGATTTATAGTAAAATTTATTAGTTTAAACTTTTCTAGAATTATTTTTGTTTTGTGATTTAGAATTTCTAAATATTTACTATTTAAATAATTTATTTCTTTTTGTTTGTCAGTTTTATCTTTTCCTTTGTTTTGATTAAGCTTTATATAATCTAATTTAAGTTGTATATCACTAAGTTCTTTGTCCCATAATTTCCTTTTATTTTGATACCAACTTATAATTTTCCCATATAAATATGTCTTTAAAGCATCCCACACATATATTTTAGATATGTTATTGGTGTTATTGAGCTCTATAAAGTTTTGAACTTGTAATGAAATAAACTCATTAAATTCTTTTAATTTTGTAATGTAAGCATGTATTCTTTTGATTTGAATACTATAGTTATTATTGAGTATATCAAAATTATAGACTTATGGTCAGAAAGGGGACAAGATATTACTTTTGTTTTGATTAGGGAGTCTGTTAAATCTTTAGAAACCAAAACTCTATCTATTCTACAGTGTGAGTTATGCCTATGAGAAAAAAAGGTGTAAAATAATGAATTTTCATCAGCAGAATTATTAATATCTTTTAGTAAGAATAAGTCAATAAAATCCTTAAATTTTTTTGCAGAAGCTGAAATTTTCCTTTTACCTTTATTAGTAGAGACATTAGAATCAAAAATACAGTTAAAATCTCCTGCTAGTATTATATTTCCTTTTGCAAGATGAAAAATTTTGTCCAAAAGTTGCCTAACTGTATTCGTTCCTATATCTGGAATCCAGTATATATTGACTAAAGTATATATTTTTTATTTAATTATATAATTATAACACAAAATATTTCTTTATTATCCTTAAAAACATCAGTTATTTTAGGCAAGTGTATTGAATTATTCCAAACAATAGCAACTCCTCTTTTCTTTTGAGTGTGTTCTGAGCTAACCAAAAACAGAATAGGATTTATTATTACGTTTAGATACATCTGCAGATAATAAGTGGGTTTCTTGTAGAAATATTAGTTGTGATTTATGAAGCTTAAGGTATTTAAATAACTTTCCTCTCTTACTTGGATTATTCAAACCATTGATGTTAATTGATATACCTTTTATTACTGACATCTTAGATTAAGTTTTATGTAAAATATATTGACCATCAAGATATATATAATTATAATAACTTATAGGAATACTATACAATATTTTCCAGTTGGATGAAACAAAGTTGCTAATCAGATAATTTTGAATACATTTTCTATTCATGTTAATGGTGAACATTTATAAAACAATTAAAAAACTTTTGTTGTAACCAAACTTTAAAACAATATTTACAGCCCAGTCTCTTCTGGAGTTTAAAACTCCCAATTTAGGTGACATCCTATCTCCTAAATTAACCTCAAACTAGTAGCAACATCTAACCAACTCCCGTCTTAATAAATGATGTTAATCTTCAAGCAGCGAATGTTTTATCTTCCTATCATTATTTTATATGAGTAAAGATAGAACAATTACTAATACATCTATCATATTCTAACAATTCTAGTTATCAATGAGAAGAAAATATTCTAGGACATCTAATTAATTACTAACCACATAGTAAATACATCATGCACCAAGCTAAGCATTTTTGAATTAATAGTCCAAAAAAATTCTGAGTGATTCCAATTAAGGTATCTTCATTTCTTGTTACTGTAGTCTGATGTTGCAGGAATCCAGATGTGAAGACTATAATTAAATGCCTCTGCATTTATTTAATGGAAAGTTCATTCTTCAGTTCCAATGTTGATAAAGGAGAATTAGATTTACTTTAATTTTTTAATTAATATTACATGTTAACCAGAACACTAAGGTTTGTTAATCTGAAATGACAAATATTACATAAAAGTAACTGTGGTATTTTTACACACTTCCAATTAGAAACAATGCAATAAGACAAATATCAAAAGTTCTCACTTGTAACTAATGTCCATTTGACTATCAAAATAACCTTTCTATTTCCTTAGTATATTACTTAAAAATGCATCTAAACCTATTACTAACTTTTGCAAAAAAGCTCAGCAAAGAATATTTACTAAGCTAATAATGTTGTCTATCATAAAAGTGTATGGTACTATGCTATGAATCTTAGTGTGACTGAAAAGTGCACTCCTATCCCTGTAGAATTTGATATCTCTTAAGAGTATTTATTTTATCAGTTCCCATAAAGTAAAATCTATTCTACATTCAGGATATGATTGTTCATATAGTGGTGTAAATCTCGTTAATACTAAATGTAAAATGTGTGTGGATTTCAAAGATGTTGATTATAATAAAGAAGGTGAAATAACTAACATACTATTTCTTAATATTTCCGATGCTATATGTTTACATCCCCTTGAGTATCTTAATATTACCTCTGTTACTAGACAAACAATCAAAACATTAATAACATAAGAGAGATTTTATAATGTTAGTGTCAAGTATAAATAAACTCTTTTTGAATTCAGAGTTAGACTATGCACATTGCTGCAGGGTACTCATCCATAAATATATATACCATAGCATAATGCTGGATCTGTATCTGTGTAAAGTGATGATGTTGCAGTCTTAGGGAGATGTATATGCTAAATTTCCATGTGACCATTTGTCTAGAACAGCCCCTAAAATGTTCTCTACATATCAAGTGAAACTTGGAGTCACTCAGTTGTGTATAATAGCTAGTCTATAACACATCACTATTGATGTCCAAAGTATTATATTTCTCTACCAAAAATTAATTAATATGATGAATAATAAGATGGAAACTACCTATCACCAAGGTTATACTACAATACTTTGATGATACCAGCATTTGTAAAGAAAATGGATTAGGATGTCAGGAAGCACAAGTCTTTAATGTATAATATTAATATACCTTCGTAGCATCAATATTAATACTAGTATCAGGGGTAAGGGAAATCCAAGCTATCTGAAATTTTACTCTTTGGTCAAGATGACATTTAAACTATTGCAGAATTCAGAGGAAAGGGGAAATAGTATTTAAAGGGGAAGCAGCATATATACCTTAAAACAAGTATTGTAATATGAATGTTAGGATAGAAGAAAGCATTAGCCACCAGGGAGTATTATAAACTCTTATGCCATAAAGTCATATTAACTAGTACCTGAATTATGTTTTAAATATCTAATAGACAAAATTGGCAAACAACTCAGTGACAGGAATAGAAACTGCAAACTTTGTTTGTATGTGAGTACTTGCCTATGTGAATGGAAGAGTATACGTGTGTGAGCATATGTGAGCATGTACGCATGTATGCGTGTGTGTTAATGTGTGTATGAACTGTACTGAAAAGACAGGTCTATTTAGTTATTAATATTGTTTAAATTAAGAGGACCTTTATGATTACACCAACATTCAGTGCAAAAGGAATGAGTTCACCTTGTACCATTTATATAAGATGACATTCATTTTTTTGTTTCTCTAGCAATAAAATTTGATCTTTGTTAAAATAAAAAAGGATTTCTGAAACATGTTATGACCCTCATATCACAATTTACTAATCTATCAATTATACAGAATAATATTGTTGCCCAACCTTTTGTATGATTCTGTCCTCTTGGCATATTTAAGTTTTATTCTATCTTCAAAATTACACCAGGTTAAGAACATGGCTACTGGTTTCACAACCAATTTTCATAACAGTTACTAATCGCTGACTTTATTTCAGTTAACATTGTACTAGATACCCTTTTATAGAATCCTATATATCAGTCTAAAATATGGCAATAAACCAAACTCAGTACATAAGTGATATGGATTTATCAATCAATCAATTTATTCTGTACCTGAGTACTATGTATGTATTCTACCTATGTTCCAAATTTCAGCTGTACACCACAAATCTATTAATTACCTTTATTTTTAAATTAATATTTTTTTGTTTGTTCTCTCCACTGTAACTGTTGATGTGCCACATACCACTGTAGAAACATGTCTTTTGTAATTTGTGTGTATACTTATCATGTCTAAATAACTAAATGTGTCTAATTTTTCTTTGTGGAGCGTTTCTCCCCAGGCCTCTGCTGAAAAAGCACATTTTCAGCTCAGTCAGACACCCCCAGTTAACAAATGTAAAATAAAATAAAAATAAATAAATATTTTCACATTAGATTACACACTGGCTGCTTGTCACTGTCCATAAGAATACAGCAATTTAACTGACTACAGGATATTATTTCAACATTCCAAGACTACGTAGATTTTGAAAGACCAGGGTCAAATGTCATATGTAAATGTTGCTTGATGAGTCATGACTGCTTCTCGCATACTAGGACTGTTAGTTGCAATGAAGAACTTCTCTAGCTTATTTTTAAATGAAAACTACTATTTAATATCTTCATAAATGACTTCTACAAGGCCATCCCCAACACTAAAATCATTCAATACGCTGATGATTCAACGTTAATCTACTTTGCATCTAACCTAACAGACCTCCAAGCCCTAACCCAAATGAGAATGAACAAATAAGTAATATTCAAATGCCATATATGTACCCTTAAGAATTTACTACCCCTAGGCATTAATATGACTGTTACTATTTAACTATTATTCAGGTAGAAAACTTTTTTACCTACTATAATTTCATCTATTCAGAGCTTTCATTTTAAGAAGGCATTTAATGGATATTTGTTCATTGAGCCCAGGGAACATGTATGCTAAAGTTCGTATCTGCCGAGTGTTCATTCAATTTGTTCATTCTCATTAGGTTTTGTCTAGGAAGTTGTAATTTTACATGTGTATAAATAAATAAATGTATTATATATAAATTCTTATACAATATTTGGTATTTTATGTTTGGACAAAATGGACAATAAGATATATGTTGTATTTAATTTGCACTATATGTACTTAATATCAATAACTCGGCTTAGGAAGTTGGTTTATTCAATGTTTTTTAAATAATGGCTTTTTTAAGTACTGTTTTTTTAAGAAACGTCTTAATTTGATAACTTTTAAGGTCATTAATCAATTAGTCTATTAATTAAGTATTTTAATGTATAAAATAAGTGGAGACTGTTTTAAATCTGTTTGAATTTGGTCTGAAGAAGCTGGCGTATTGTAACCAGTGAAAGCGCTTACCATTCATTTGTGAATAAAGAGGGAGTTTTGTTTGGGAGCCTCTGTGCCTTTTTTGTGGATTTATCAGTTTATGTTTTTGTGTTTTGTTCTTAAAATGGATTAGCATGTACTTTGAAATTATTTTTGTAATCTGTATATATAAATGTATTGATTTGTTTGTTTGTTTTGGAGCTTTTCTCCCCGGGCCTCCACTGAAAACGGGCCCATTAGCCCAGTGTCAATTAGTCTATTAATTAAGTATTTTAATGTATAAAATAAGTGGGGACTGTTTTAAATCTGTTTGAATTTGGTCTGAAGAAGCTGGCGTATTGTAGCCAGTGAAAGCACTTACCATTCATTTGTGAATAAAGAGGGAGTTTCATTTGGGAGCCTCTGCGCCTTTTTTGTGGATTTATCAGTTTATGTTTTGGTGTTTTGTTCTTCAAATGGATTAGCATGTACTTTGAAATTATTTTTGTAATCTGTATATATAAATGTATTGATTTGTTTGTTTGTTTTGGAGCTTTTCTCCCCGGGCCTCCACTGAAAACGGGCCCATTAGCCCAGTGGACTTCCCCGGTAATCAAACTGAAATAAATAAATAAATAAATAAATAAATAAATAAGTATAATACATTCTAGTGGGAAATTAACAGTGTGTTTTTACATAGATTTCTTCTTTTGAACAGCTTGTTCGGCTCGAGACTTAGCCAGTGCCTCACAGCTTCAATTATGGAGCTTCACACAATGCCGATAATCAGTTTATACTCAGAACCATTTCTACAAACACAACCTTTCACTATCCAATCAACACACTATCTCTACAATCAAAGCAATCAAACATACATCATCACATTAACAAACCCTTCTGCTTTGCACAAACAACCCCTCACCAACTCATTCAAGTCACCAGTAGTTAGCCAAAGTCTCATATCAACATAAATCCACATCAACAAGCACAAACACATCCCGGAAACAAACATTTTTCCAGATATAAGGACTTTTAAACAAAACCTCATGCATCCGCTCCCCTTCCAAGCCTCACCCATTTCACTACATCAACACTAATTCAACAAACCAGCACACAGGCAAACAAACTGAAATCAATTGCTGTATATGAATCAGCACTCTGAAAACAATAGAAGGAGGGATACAAAGTGCCCTAACATAATATCTACAATCTGACAAAAGAAGATCATGTAATGCAAACACAACAATACATCCACTTATAACTTTCCAGTTTTAAGAATCCACAACCGTTACTCTTCTCAGATCTAAAGCAATTACTAAGCAGCATTTATTTATTCCAGGTGAGCTATTTACAGCCAAGTAAAAGAAAATCAGAACAGGCTACCATTATAACCAATCTGCCACTCAAGTACAGAGCACCAGGACAACTAAAGATTGCTAAAAGTGCTGTACGGAAATACTCAAGCAACAAGAAATAAATAAAAAGCACAACCAACCAAGCATATCAAAATAAACCCAAGACCAGGGACATATCTCTATACAAGACCACAATCATCATGTAATCATAGTTCTAGTATAAGAAATAGCTTAACTATCAATATAATAAATAAATAATACAGCTGACCTGGAAATCCGGTTTCCTTTCCTCGACTTATAGGGTCACTGTAACTGAAAGCTTTTAGATTCAGTTAAGGTTTTAACCACTGATTCATTGTTTTTGATGTCAAAAGAATTTAAAAGGTGATATATTTTATCTGTTACTTTTAAATAGTTGTATGTAAGTCATTTTTTGAGCTTCTTTTTAGGATCAAAGGTTTTCTAGGAGTTGTCTGCAATTCTTTTAAGGCTAGTATTTGCCCATTCCATGTCTTCAATTATTTCTATTATTTTGCTTTTTGTAATGAATGAGATGGCAGATTATAAATTTTCAAATATTTTATATCCACTTTGATGGAAGATTTTTAGTTTTGCTGGGAATAGCAGATGTGTTTTTATTTGATTTTTTAAGTTCTTTGTGTAAAGGCAGAAAGGTCTTTCTTTTAGAAATCTCATCTGGAGAATAATCATTATCAAATCTAATGACTTTATCTTTTATTTTGATTGGTGATTTTGCCCATGCTGTTTTTAATACCAACTCTTTGTCATGTGAAGAAATAAATTTCATGATGACAGATTTAGTAAAATTAGATTTATTATTTTAGCTGTTACCAAGCATCTATGTGCCCATCCGATACCATATGAAAAAGCCTCTGGATGTTCCAAAACCCAAGAAGAGAGGAATTTCACCATATCAGTTCCTTCTATGTTGTCAGGTAAGCCAAATATTCTTATGTTGTTTCTTCCTGATCTAGTTTCAAGATCATCCACTATTGATTGAAGAAGGGTGTTCTATTTTAATAGAAATTCAATGTTATGCTCATTTTCTTGTGTTCTGCTGTCTATGTCATTTAGTGCTGTTTCTATTCCAGATATCTAATTTTTCTGTTGAGTAAGGTCATCATGTATAAGATCCATTTGTTGTGTACATTTCTCCTTAAAGTTGTCTATTTTCATATCCATTGTATCTAGTTTTGTTGAAAGATATTGTAGGTTAGTTATTAAGAATTGAAGTTCTTTTTTAAAAGTTGATTCTTGATGTGAAGATTTATTGTAGCTCATGATGTTCTGCTGCTGAAGATAAGTATTTGACAGGAAATTTAATATTTATCAATTTTTTATATATTATCCTAATATATCATTTAAAATTAGTTTAAGACAAAAAATCCAATATTAGTCCAATATTAGGATAGATATGATTTAAAATTCCTGTCAAAAAAGGTCTGAAAGACAGAGCTGATAAAAAATGCTGCTACACTGTGGACATCTTGGCCACCACCTGCCTAATTCTTAAACAACATCACAACATTAGACAGCTATTTTGGCAGTTGTCAAAAGACCCATAAAACCAAAGCATTTGACATACATTTTGATAATTGTTAAAGGAGTAGTCACACTTCAACATTTGGCAGCTATTTGCTAACAGTTAAAAGAGCTGTCAAACCAATGCATTTTATAGCTACTTTGACAGCTGTCAGAGAAACTGTCAAATGACAGCTTTTGACAGCTATTTTGACAGCTGTCAAAACAGATGTTAGTGGAGAGGATTGTTTAGTATGTAATGGCAGTTTTAGGGAGCTTGTAAGAAGCTTCACAGTGTCATGATCTGACTCTGTAAAGAGCTTCTATTGCCAGTTCATGTTTTTTTTAATTGGGCGTCATGTCGGAATGGTGGCCCAAAGTTTCTGAATTTTAACTAGCCATATTTAAGTATTGTGGATGGCAGTGTGTGTGTGTGTGTGTGTGTGTGTGTGTGTGTGTGTGTGTGTGTGTGTGTGTGTGTGTGTGTGTGTGTGTGTGAGATAAGCAGTATGCATCCAGCATGTACATGTCTATATAGATTATATCTATATCTATCTATCTCTCTCTCTTTATATATATATATATATATATATATATATATATATATATGTATATATATATATATATATATATATATACATATATATATATATATATATATATATATATATATATAGAGAGAGAGAGAGAGTGAGATACACACACGTTTTGCAGACAACATCTCACAATGGACAAGCTTGGCATTTCTTCTGATACCCATTTCATTTCATACAATAAAAAAAAACATTGCCCATGTATCATTGGCTTTCATACTGTTATATATGGAGTAAGCAAATATGAATAAATCTATGCATTTTACTCTTAAAACTGTCTCGACCCAATCCTGATAGATATAACAGTACCTGGGGAGTATTCATTAATGTAGTAAGGACAGTACATAAATGAAATAGGCGGCTTTATACATAAAACATACCACAGGAGGCTGTGAGTGAGTTAAGAGATCAGCTACAGTATATTCATAGTGCCACTGATTTTCTACCAATGAAAATCTATTTAAAATAATTAAAAACACGTTACTAGTCTACTATAGAGCACATAAATCATATAAGGACATATGGATGAGACAGACATAATAAGGTTCATGCATTCCAGTACTGCTTGCCTCCTGATCTTACTTTCTGGTATGTTATTACAGCTGAGTATCTTTTGACAATGCTGAACACCATTTAGAGCACTAAAAAGAAATTGCTTCCACTGGAAATGGGAGGTCTTCATTTCACATATAATGCTTCTGCTCAGACATAGCTTGCTGTTGCTAACACACTGCAGAAACCCTGGTCACATGATCATTCCACCAGATCACACTCCCTGTAATTTTAAAACAATTTCTCAAAGCACGACTTCATTTTTTTGTTGAGGTCATCTTATTGCGGTATAAAAGATATTGCCTTCTTTCTCTTAGTAGAACAGCAGGTTGGCATCTCAGAATGTAATGGGAGAACAGAAATGTACTTATGAATTAACCTTTAGAGACAAAGAAACCCAAAGGTGACATAGATGTCCATGAAGGAACTTAGTAAATATGCGTGCACGAGTTAATAAAAGGAAGAAAAGCTACCTGAGCAGAGCCTAATGTTTCTGGAGTTCAGTCAACCTCAAACAGAATGGCATTAAAGATTAACTCATTTTCCAGCAAACATTAATCTGTGATTGAAATTCAGCTGTGAAGGCTGCTATACAAAAACTTTTATACTAGTTGTATCATCATAATATGAATCTGTCTTTTGGTGTCTGTGGATATGTCTAAGTTAATGATAAACTAGAAAGATGTTGGATAATAAGGGAAAACAATCAGATAACAAAGCTAATCAAAAGACTCAGAGAAGCATACTGTATAAATGCAAAAAAATGATGCAATTATTTATTAACACAGTATTTATAGAATAACAATGTTATATCCTGGAATTCCATATTATACTAGTATTGAAAATTGTAATTCTGTATATATCTTATAATCTGATGATCCTAGAATTTATAAGGAAAGTTATCTCTTCCAGTTAATTGCAAAAGATTTCCCACATAAGAGTGGTTCTTCAATAAATAAATAAATAAATACATACATGCATACATACATACATACATACATACAAATAAAACCAAACAAAGAGGTATGAGTACAGACTGTCATTATGTACCTGGGAATGAAAGATGTGGACAAACGGCATATTCAGTCCAAAACAGAACAAGAAGGTAATAAGCTCAACAACTGAATTTCTAACAGTTTAATCTTCATTTATTGAGAATTTTACTAGTAAGTAACAGACTGTTTTATGGCCTGTAGGAGGGATAGTGTAGAAAATAGTTTTACTTTTTATTGTTTGTCGACTGGGTGGCTGTCCATGACCCTTTTTAGCCATGATCTAGGCCATATGGCAACACAAACAGGTTTGTTTTGTTAGCACATACAAAAGCCAAAGTCTGCAGTAGGTCACATTTTAGAGACAACAGCAGTTTTCAGAGAGTTAATCTAGTTAGCAGTATTGTCAGTCTTTTTCATACACTAAAGTTATTTATTGAGTCAAGATGAAATAGTTATGATTATGTCTTTGTGGGTGGGAGTTGCATTCAGACTGATTTCAGTTTATACTGTTTTACAATAAAATTAATCTGTTTGTAGATTTGCAATTTTAGTTACACAAATGTAGTCTAGAGATGACAAGTTATACTCAAGCTGTATTCAAGAAAATTACATATTAAGTTTCTAATCTCATGCAACTATAGCAGGTATGAGTGCTCCCTGGGTAGAATGGGAAGTGGCTGGTTTAAGTGTCAGAGGAGGCATTTTAAGGTGTAAACTTCAGTGCCATGCAAAAACAATGGCAGGAGACTGTGGAAAGCAGAGGATGAAAGGTGTACTCATAACACATAAAGTGTTATAGTCAGGAAGAATGAAACGGAGAAAGTAAGTGGAAATCAAACAATGGACAGTATGTCTTCCACACACAAAAGCAAGAAACTGTTGAGAAAACAAGACATAGATGTGGGTACAGAGAAAGTATATTGTTAGGAAAGAAAGTAACTGACAGTGGGACAGTGGAGAGCGTACTATGCACACATGAAGTTAAGAGACAGGAGTCCATGTGAAGAAAACAATGTAAAGGACAGAGACAGGGAGAGGGAGTGAGAGATAATAAGAATATTGGCACAGAATAATAGCTGGGCAGTGACGTGGTTTGATTAAGACAACAAACAGGAAGAACATTTAGAACTGAGTATGAGGATGAACACTAAGAGAAGAAATTAGTAGGTTAAAGAAGAGAATTAATACAGTGAACTACATGAGTCTGGTTAATAAGTGATGTATGTGCTTAAACAGAATACAAATTTCTGTGTGTCAAGTATTAAGTGCTCTGCAGTACTGGATATTACAATTGAAATTAAAGACTATGCACCTGGATGTAAAACTGATTTTTCTAGACACTATTATTATGAATAAGTCAGCAACTTTCTATAGAAAGATGAATCCTGTTTTATTCCAGTTTTGTCCTGGTATTACTACATTTGAAAATGTATGTCTAAATGAATTTAGGAAGCTATTTGAAAAGCCATGCAAGAAGCAGCTCCACAGTTACCTGAGCATAACTTTGCTGCCATCGACAGATACAGCCCTCTGATCCAGATGACCCACATTTGGTTAGCATTCGGGGCACCTACTGGAGCTGGTGTAGGGTTCAGGGGAATGATGAGGCAGAGCCTGCTCATCTGTTGAGGGGTACTCAGGTGAAGCACAGGCAGTGGTGGTGAGACTGTTGCAGTGCTGGTGATATGGCACTGCAGTGTTGAGGTGCGGGTGTCTGATTGTCAAATCACTATGAAGGTTAGTGCATTTCCCTCAGAATGTTACTGCATCCTACTTTTGTGACATAAGCCCAGAACATAATTGGAATTCGGACTTAAATTGAAATACCCACTGCAGAGCCATTCTGTGATGATTCCTATCCAAGCCTGTGTCACTCTGAGGTGCTTGGTGGCTCATGACCCTTATGACCTACGCAGGAACATTGGTCTTTCCCCTCTGTAGGGCTCTTCTGGACGAGGAACCTTATGGAATTTGTCAAGTTAGGTGGACCATCAAGGAGGATGAAAACATCTGGAACTGGGATGGAGGAGTCAGAAGTCAGCAGTCAACAGTGAGGATAAAAAAAGTTTAAGTGAGTATAAATGTTATATTATGAATCATTTGTTATTTTATATTATGAATCATTTGAATATTATAATAGAAAATTTGAATATTTAATAGAAAAAAACACTGATAAATGCCAGTTATTTTAGACAGAATATTTTATGTAAATACTTCTAAGATGATTTTTAGTGACACCACAACAAATTAAAAAATTATCACATTGCTAGTTATGGTTATACTTGGTAAATGTAATCAGATTACTTTAGATCTTAATGCTAGTTTTCATATTAAAGCTGAATTAGCTATTTTATGTAACTAAGACCACTATTCACATTTTTTGGTTTGTTAAGCCTTCAAAAGGATCCATTCTGTTCTCTGTTTAGACCTGTTAGGTTCAGATCAGGGTGTATCATGGAAGCGTTAAATATTTTGTAGATGAAGCATTATGTAATGAGTTGTTCAACAGAGATAAAGACCATTTTATTGAAAACCTTGGAGAAGTTTGAATGATATGACCTACTGATTTTCAAATAGTGGTTTTGGTTGTTATAGATATTAATTCATCATTAATAGTCATTCCACATTAAACAAGAACTGAAGTGGGGGGACACACTATTTGTGCAAATATTCTGATTATACAGGTCAGAAATTAAAACAATGGCTGGTATTCACAGATGGTTACCATATTAGGTCGCACAAATTAGTATAGTTAGAGGGCATATGAGGTCATATGCAGGGTGTGGGCAATTCAGTGATGCAAGTAGACCAACTGAGCTATGCAATGCATACTAATGAGTGCATAATGACACAGAAATGAGGAACCCCTTGCAAATGTGCCCCATGGATTATACAAATGAATGCAGCAAAATTAGTGGAGGGATTCAGAAAGGTACAAAATGGTCACACTGCATGACGGCACATACCTTTTTGGAATGGCTAGAGTCATGGTGTACATACAAGAGCCATGCTAGGAATAGCAGTAACAGCAGCAGTCTGGTGGCATATTTTTGGAGCAGATGAAAGAGCCAGGGCCATGATATTGTGTGTCACAGACATCCATACTAGAGGCAGAGCCATGATATTATGTGTCACAGCTATCTATATCAGAGCCAGGGCCCACGATACTGTGTGTCACAGCCATCCATACCAGAGCCAGGGCCCATGATCTTGTGTGTCACAGCCATCCATACCAGTAAGGGCAGTACATATGGCACCTGACATACCACCAGCTCACAAACCAACAGACTATGGAGCATTTCTGATTGGATCGGGATAATGTAAGGGACTAGCATAAGTGGGATTGAGGGGGATGTGCAGTGTGCTTTTTCCTGTGGGTACAAATACCTCTCAACCTCTTAGTGTAAGAAATCTGGAAAAGGCCAAAAATAATGGGAGGACAAAGCCCCAGAACTAGAGACAGATTTTAAATAATGATCTTATAAACTTAGAAAGTTACTACAATAACATGATTTGTGTCAGCATGACTTATCTGAGGGATATAAAGTCTAAAATTCAAATGTCTGCCATCATTAAGTGACTTCAATCATCAGTAATTTGTCAGAAAATACAAATTTAATGAGAAACAGATGAAAAATATGAGGTAAAATTTTGGACATTCTGTAAAAATCTGGCCAGTTGAGGGGTATGGTATAAAAGTATGTGTGGACTTAACCTCTTAGCTTCAGAATGCCTCCAGCAACAGAGGTTATATTAGGGATATTGTAGTCATCAAAATCACATATCCTAACCAGTTCCTTGATATAATAGTACAACATCTGATTCCACATGATACTGGAGACGTGAACCCTGAAGTCCTGGGAACCATACATTGTAAACATGATGCTGTCAAGGTCCCATGTAGTCTCGAAAGTCTGCAGTACATTAACAGGAAGTACTTCCACTTCCCAAACTGTCAGCTTATCTGGAGTGCTGAGGGCTTTATTTACATGGTATCTGCCTGCGACCTGGGTAGTTCACATGAATCCTGCACACAATATGGTGTATGACTACCTTAAACCAAAGGTCCCTGCAAGGGTATTTCCCACAGGGTTATCTGGTTGGTAGATACACATGCACAAATACCAGATAAGTCTATGCATACATTTACCATGCAAGCAGAGAGCAGGCCACATATAATGTGTGTGTGTGCTGTGTATTGTAGCTAATTCCAGATATGTGCTACAACCTTGGTTTCATACCTTTCAATATCTGAGCTCAAGAAATCTGAACAAAGCCTGACATAATGGGGGAATGAAGGCCCAAAAACAGGGACACATTTTAAATATTGCTCTTATAAACTTGGAAAGTTGTTAGAATAGTGATTTGTGTTAGCATGCATTTTTCTGAACGATATGAATTCTGAAACTCAAATGCATGTCATTATTTAGTAATTTTAATCCTTAGATCATCCCAGTGATTTGTCAAAAAAAACCCCACAATTTTTATAAGAAACAGACAAAAAAATATGAGAGAATAATCTGGACATTCTGTGAAAATCTGTCCAGTTGAGAGGTATGCTTGGTTTATGATCATGATACGCAACCCCGGGACAATGCAGGAAATGACCTATTACACAGTCCACATGGAAACAGAACCTGCATATTCAGATTACTGAAGGAGTGCTTCTGATGTTCAGCCACTTCAAGAATGGCACCTCAATAATGTTTTGTGTGTGCTACAAAAAACAGACATGGCATTGTGTAAATAACTAGAACAGGAGATATACTCTATAGTATGAAGCAGAGACATGAGAGGTAAACATGGTAGCCACATACTAGGGGAGGTTGTGGGTAGTCAGGGATTACATCCTGCAGTGGTGGATTTAGTCTGCCACTGCATGACTATTGGTGGTCTCCACTGAGCTGGCTTGTCATATTGAGGCTTGATGCAGTCTGTGGCAGAGAGAGGGTAGTACCCTGATGAGACATCCTGTATGTTGAGCCTGATAATTATTGTTTCTATGACCTGGATGACACCCATGAGTAGTGGTGGCAATGTGTTTGCCTAGTCCCCATGACACGGTGCAGCTGGTGCATGTCACCTTGCCAGGTGTGGAGCACACTTACTATTTCCACAGTGCTGTTTGGAGTAGCCATCTGTGCCTGGGTCACAGACCTGCACCTCAGCTGGATAATTCTGACTGTCATAGCTGTATCAGGCACAGTCCTGGAATCATAGTAGCGCAATTCCCCACATGTCTATTACTTGTGGTGGGTATGCCTACATCAGTTACTTTTATGCTGATGTATATGGGATGAGCATATCCATAGTACTATAGTGTTGCACTGTGGTTATGTCTTAGCACCATGGTATAACATTTCATTGTGTTACACATGATTCAGAAATTTGTATCTGTATGCAGAGTGTTACTATTTTGATGCATGGATGGACCTGATGCTGTGCCCATGGATACTTTAGGAAGTGGTGAATGTAGGGATTCAACTTGATGTGCAAGGAAGAGAAAAATGTTCCTGTTCTTCCTACACAGGAATGTTAGGGAGCATCAGCTTGGCCATTTGGTGATCATTTGCTGAAAATGGATGCTTGGCATTAGGAGGCAAGAATGATGACCAATGCTACTCACATTAGCCATTTTATAGATCAGTACTAGGCTAACTGCCGTTGTGGGTCATTTTAAGCCTAGCCAATTACCCCATGTGAGAATCGAACCCTGCACTTTATGTATGTAAGGTAAACACCTTAACCATTATGCCAACCTCCTACCCCTAACTCCTTATTTAGATGTGCAATCTCAGTATCTCTATGGCACCCTGAAATGGAGCCACCCTGACCTGTTCACCAATCCAAAATCAGGAGACTGAGCCAGAAATATTCTACAAACATTTTTTTTTCACTTCCATTGTTTTCTACTATCTTAACAGCTGCACGTGTGTATTTAACAGTATATAATTTGTTTTCTAACAGTAGAAGACAGGCAACTGAACGTGACTGGTTGCCAAACTAGGTTGTTATGCTTGTCCATGCAGCAGCATGTGCATTATGTGACAGACCATCTCACGTCTATATTAGTGTTAATCTACTTTGTGTGTCTGATAATCTTTGCCCATTCTGTTGATTCTCTACAGGTCCAGTTGTTGAAGTGGAGGAGCAGCCCAGATCACCTTTGTTTATGGTAGCTTCTGCATCTGGTAATGAGTGGCTATCATGTCTGCCTCTCAGAATTTGGTGAGGACTTCCCAAGTGGAGTTGACCTGAAGGAGTAATTGATGCCCTCTGTATTTTCTTTTCAGTATGTGTGTGTGGGGGTCTCTGGAGATAGGGTCTCCAAGCAAGGGTTGCATATACTGGTCACTGCAGAGGTTTGTCAACAGCTCAGCACCAGCATAAGAACCATCATAAACTTTATGGAACTGCTACTTAAGTCAAGAAACCAGCACTGTCTTGGCCATCATGCATCCAGAGAAGCAAGCAATCTTATGCTATTGGTCCCTCAGGCAAGTGATATCTGGGTTTGCTGCCCTCTGGATCAGACCGACAGCCAACCATGCCAGGATCCCACCTATTCCCCAACCTCGTGTGATCACTTCCTTATGTCCCTTTCCGCATTCTTTGCTTGTTGTCCAACCTTCCCTATTACCACTTGGCCAGTGTATGTGTGTGTGTGTGTGTGTGTGTGTGTGTGTGTGTGTGTGTGTGTGTGTGTGTGTGTGTGTGTGTGTGTGTGTGTGTGTGTGTGTATGTGGTGTGGGTGCCTATGTGTGCAAGTGTGTGTGCCTATTCACTGTTCTCCACAACTTTTGAGCGTATCCTGCCTGTATCTGTCTGTGTTCTGTGTTAGCCAGGATTACCTGGTTCAAAACCTTGATACGTTTTTAGAAGAAATAAGCATGTGAAAGAATGTATTAGCTTAGTACAGCTGTTAATACTCTGCATGTTTCAATCAAGAAATGAACATTTAAACTTTATAGCTCTACTATGTAGGGTGCTATTAATGTGACAAATGTATTTTCAGCATTCTGCAAGTGGAGAAGTGAGAAGATTTTATATTACCTGGATTGCAACATAAGAGGTGCAGTATATTTGGCACAATATACATCCTGCCTATAATTTATGTAATTAATATAATCAAGAAGTTTACACTGAAGAGTAGTAGACATCTGAATGATAGTTAACAAAAAAAAGTTTCAACCCAATCCTTGTCTTAACACTGTTTGAACAGTTGTAATGGTTTCACGTTTCAAGTTTTAGGCACAGCAATTCACTATGTTATCTGAAGTGAACTGGTATGACTACGGCAATGGAAAGAAGATTCTAGACATGGCTAGATTTATTTCTAGGTGATAGGACATTGAGACTTAATACTGATATCTACTAAGCCTCAGATGAAAACAAAATCACTGAAATATTAAATAGTGACATATAAACTGGCTAATGGTATTCAATGTTCATAACCAATATGCTTCATATACAGGAAGAATTTTTTTCCCACTGCTATCAGGCAGTAGTACATATGATTACAATCACCCTGAGAGATATGGTAGATGGGTCAATCTTATGTAGTTTAGGTTAATGCATTTGTTATGGAATCTGACAGTCAGACTCAGCATGAGGTAAAGTCCAAGCACAGACACCCTTCTAACATACTGTCTTTCCTGGAATGTAAGTGACCACTTCCGGCTTTTGTCTTGCAAGCAGAGCCCCATAATGTCAGTATGAATTCATCTTTGTTTTGAGCAAGGAAGACAAGAGTTCAAGCAGCAAATCATACTTTCACCTCGGACAGTCTAATGTCACTGGCAATTACAATAATTTATATTGTTAATAACCTTTTAAAGGAAAGGAGTCAGAGGGTGCAACTTGTGAAGTGGTTCAGTCTGAAGAGTTTATTATTAAACTTCACACTGTTATTTCTAGTGGGTGTGCTGCAGGTTGTTTATCTCAGATTCAACTAAAAGATGTTAGAGAATCAACTGTTCTGCACTAAGTAATAGATTTCTGACTAATCAAGTCCTTGTACTAGGAACAGGGGTGGTGGTGTAACACTGCCAGATATTTCATTAGTGCAACATACCTTATTCATTTAGAAATGTCATATGTTCTATACATTATTCAGAAATTTGATTATGTGATGATCCCCCAAAAAGGATGATAGGCATGAGGTAGAGAGGTCAGACATTAGCAGTTTTGCCACAATATCAGATGTCCAGAAGGTTAAGGTTACCTACAGCAATGCATTCACTAACAAATAATTATGGGAAGATTGGACCTCTGGCGCTCCCATACACATGTACCAAACAATGATTATATCCTCACATTCAGAGACTGTGGGAAGAATTGCCAGAATATTATCAGATGTGGCACAGAGTTGACCTTTCTGGCTTGCATATCTGCTAGTGTATTGCAAGGAACTAGATGCCTTTGGTCAGATTCAGATGAGTGAGGGAGAGTTTGATACACAGTGGTTGAGGATAATGCAGCGGCAGGGCCAGAAAGAGTATGCATGCTTGTGGCCAGAAGAAAAATTGATTAAATGCCTAAATAGCCATGGGAAATTCTGAGGGCTTCCAATGAGGATGAAATGGAGTATGGGCTGCTGAGTCTAGCAATGTATAACACGTAGGTGGCATAACGTGACAAGGGTGCTTAACTTTAGCACTTACCAGCTGCGTGATATTTCAGAGCTATTTCAGGACACTGGGGCACATTCTTAGTAGGAGTACATTCTTATTGCACAGACTTTACAGTTCAATAAGAGTACAGTTGTGGCACTATGACTTAAAATACAGAGTATACATTAAAATGTTACACCAAGCATCTTGAAGTGACTAAGTCATGTCATCTGGATTTCTGATATCACATAATTGTATGCTGTGGGTGAAGAACTCACTGAATCATGCATGAAGACTTTAAATATAGTGATAAAGCAGATTGGTTTGATCTGGATACCTTCTATACTTCAAGTTACTTATAATATGATACAGCATTTATAGAGGAGGATTGATGTAGCTGGTATGACCATAAGTGAAGTGAGGAGAAAAAGTAATGTTTATCTGCTAGGTTATATTGCCCAGGTGAAAAGTGATGTGGTTTTGCACACTGACTTAGTATTCTAGCAGTTGGGAGTTTATGGAAAATATGAAGTAAGCATTAGGTATCACTGGATAGTCAGGTTTACAAGTTACATCAGTCAGTTTTAGACATTGCCTTGGTGAGATGATTGCAACATCCTTTGGTGGTTTTAAACATTAAGAAGGAATTTTGCAGGGGTTGGCAAAGGACTGATTTTTTTATAGTCACCCCACAATGAAGACAAAAAGCTGGTCTCAGTGGTTAGGTCTGAATGACACCCTTTGACAAAGGCCTAAACAGCTATCCTCTGTATTGAATTAGAGGAAACATATTTTGGCAGAGTCTATTGGAGGAAGGAAAAAAGTGTATCCCATTTTGTTTCTTCCGTGTCAACTTTACTATGCAAATTCCCCAAAATTATGATTGCCATAATTATTATATTCAGAAAAAACATGCCTGGCTGCAGCCATTTCTCAAATGTGTTTTTAGTCTTTTGTTTAATTTAACATGCAGACAGGGTCATTGTAACTGTCTATGAACAATAAGGAATCCGCTGGTATTAAAGTGGGCATAAGTTGTGTTGATCAATATGCGTGTATATACCTTTAAGAAGCTATTGAAGGGCTTGCACAAGTGTATAAATACTGAGCACTTGCAAGCCTGACTGCCATTTTGTAGTTAGCTGTTGAGATGTAAGCATGTATGTAAGTAAGTAAGCTCTGTCTGTTAACTAGTTTGTTTCTATTTAATGATGCTGCTATCCAGCCTGATATGTTTGTATGTATTAAAGCATCGGAATGAAACCCCAAGCCTTCTTGTTGTATGTGTTAGAGACGAACAAGCAACATAGTGTCAGAAGAGACATGTCTAAAGGACATAATGCCAGAACCAGCATATCTAAAATGACATGAAGTCATTAGAAGCATACTGAAGACATACATGAGGTCAGAAATGGCTTGGTTAAAACAATTTAAGTCACTTGTTTAGATGCTGGTGGAATATAAAGGAGTGGATCAATCCCAAATGTGCAAAATTTGTAAAACATGTCAGAAATGCCCCGGGATTCACTGAACCCTACACGGAGTGCAGGAATAGTGCAGCAGCTGTTGCAAGGAACATGACCGTCGAGCGATACAGCAAAGGGCTCCCGGGACGTGCACGATTGTTCCTACACTATTCCTGCATGGACACCACTGCCTTATGCTAATTTCATCATTTGAAAACCATGCAAATGAGGTGAATTAGCGATTCAGCAAGCAGGGAGGTGTTTGTGCAGGAATATATTCAGTTACTAGCTGAATACATTTCTGCAAATGAGAAAATGGAGGCATGAAAGCTCAAAAGAAAGTATGTATTATATTTAGTAGGCATGTCAATGGCCAAATATATGGTCATTGGCATGAAAAATAGTTTTGATTTTTTAAAATAAAACTTTTTTTTTTGGCCGATGTCAGCCGTTTAAGCATAGGGCAGTGACGCACAAATGGGATTGTGCTGAAAAATAAAAAAAAGGGGGGAAAAATAATATTTTACAGAAATCTACATTTTGCCATTATAGTCAATGGCATGCAGAATGAAAACAATACCAGGGAATAGTGGTTGCTAAGGGGAAAGACCCAGCGTAAGTGTGGTAACTATGGAGTAAGGCAGTGGTGTATGCAAATGAGGAGAGTTATACTGAATCACAAATTTCTTCTAAGTATCAGATAGCACCTAACCGTGTAGATGCTTCAACACCACCGTATAGACAGGAGGAGCAGCTAACATGAAAAGGGGGTGTGTCATGCTTGCTGTAAGCACATTGGAGCTCAGTGGCCTGTGTTTGCCCTTAGCTAAGCACAGCTAAGGAAGGGGGTGTGTCTGAGGGTGTCTTTTCTTATTCCATGAAATGCAGAGCGTGTTTGCGTCCAGGGAGGGCCAGTTCTGCTTAAAACTGTTTACTTTAGCTAAACGGGTGTACACGGCACGCACCGGGCCTAAAAGCAAAAAAAAATCCAAAAAAAAAAAAACCCCAAAACAGCAGAAATAGCAGAACTGTTTACAATTGAGCACCGGGTATGTGCGGCACACATCATGACTTAAACAAGGAGGAAATGGGAAGGGGAAACAGCAGAAGGAAGACAATCAAGGAGAACTAGCATAGCTGGCAGGTGGAATGTATCAGAATCAGCCAATTACACAGGCAGCAGCCTAGCACACTACTATAAACTATGGTGACACCTTTCAATCTGTTTTTTTCCACAAATGCTACACTACTGGTGTACACATTCGGCTGAATTTTAAACTGACAACTCTAACAAAACATGTTAGGGGCTACTGTTCTGATCTATCAGTATGTGCTAGAGACTGAGGGTGGTGAGGAGGAAAATGCTGACAACCAGCTCAGACCGAGGCAGAGGAGAAGAGTGTTCAGACCTAGGGTAACCTACCAGGGGCTTCATGATCTGAAGATAGTAGAGCACTACAGGGTGGGCAGTGACATACTTCAACAACTTGTTGAGCTGTGCCAGTCTCACCTCAGAGCCAGAACCAACATAGGGGAACCCATCCCAGTGGGTACCAAGGTATGTGTAGCTTTAAGAATGCTAGCAACAGGTACTTTCCAAAGACCAACTGGGGATATCATGGGGGTCTCAGAGGCATCTGCGTCCAGGATACTCCACCAGTTTCTGGATACCATGTGACCACATGCCACTCAGCACATTTACTTCCCCAGCACCCGTGAGGAGAAGACTAGCAATATGCATCACTTCCACCATGTATCAGAATACCAGAAGGTACTGGGTGCCATAGACTGCACGCAAATCCACATCATAGCACCACCCGATGACCAGGGTAGGGTCTATCTAAACCACAAGGGGTTCCACTCCATCAATTGCCAGGTCGTGTGCGATGCCCAGTGGAGTATCATGAACATGTGTGCTGGCAGCCCTGGAAGCTATCACAACTCCCACATCAGTCATTCTTCACAGCTGTACCAGTCATTTGCCAGTGGGGGCATCCCATATGGCCATCTAGTGGGGGATGCTGGCTACGCACTGGAGCCGTGGATGATGACACCCATCAGAAATGCACACACAACCACACAAGAATGCCATAATAAGGCACACACATAAACCAGGATCATTATAGAGCATGTGTTTGGGATGCTCAAGTCATGGTTCCACTGCCTTAACATATATGATGGAGCCTTGCAGTACTCTCCAGCCACATGTGCACACATGTTCATAGTATGTGCCATGCTATACAATATGATCCTGCAGAAACAGCTGCAGCAGGAACAAAATGGGGAAGGACCACACAGCAACCCACCATTGCCAAGGTCTCCACAGGCATAGATAGACTCGGAGGAGGAACATCCTGAGCCTGCCCCTGTAGGCAGACAGAGGTGTGCCCAGTATGCCCTGACCTTGGCAAGGAGGCAACGCATAGCACATACACTGCCACTGTAGGGCCCCAGGGACTGATCTCTTTCTCTGACTCACACATACAGTAAAATAGATGCCAAACATCACACCACCTATACCTTACTTTGTATAGGCAGTGTACTGCATGCATCCGACATAGTCAGCCCTCAAGCACCATCCTCACAACAGCCTCAGGCACAAGGTAAGCCAGTCTCCTTAACAAAATAAATGAATGGAGTGGAATGTTCTGATAGCATATCTGTGGTATTGATCAAGCATGCAACGGAATGGGGAGGCTAACTGGGATAGCAGCAGACAACTGACAGCTCTATGGGACAGCAGGAAGAGTATCCCCAGTACTGGAGTACCCACACCATGCAGTACCTTCCTAGTTGACAAATACCACTGCAGTATATGTAGTGAGCCAAATAACTGGGGGTCATAGGTCACATGCGTGGATGTCAAAGTGGGGGTGCCATACCCACCCCCCAGCCTCACCCAGCAGATTAGCTGTATAAAACCATACAGAAATGTCTGGTAAAGGCACCCACATGGTGACATCCATGAAATCCCCCCTACAAACATTGACACAGTGATATCACAGCAGGTCTGGCAGTGGCAGTATGGCTTTGAAAGGTAAGAAGTTTGAAACTACAAATGTTTATGCCAGAACAATCTGACCTGTGGTTGATACTGTTATGCCTGTAGTCTCAAAGACAGGGCACACCCCTATGCTAAGTGGGACCAAAATGTTAAGCAAATATCAGCACAGTCTCTGCATATGTGTATTGTGTACAGATGTGTCACCCCACCCATAGTCCCATAGAAATGCAGTAACATGTACCTAGCCTTAAGCAGCATCCAGCCGTCAACTAGAGTGATGGCTCAACACAAACAGAAAGCAATTGTCAGTAACACCCACAGTCAATGTACTGATACCATCCCAGGGCTGTCTACTGCCAGCAGCCTGGGAACATATGACCATCAGAATGCAATGCCTTGCTACAGACGGCCTGCATATGTCACACCTGGCCTACAGGCCTCTGGAAAATGCCTATGCCTCACCCACAGTGCCCTGTTAGGGAGTGTCATGGGGTCCATAACACCAACATAACACAGTCTAAAAAAAGGCAAAGAAAGGCCATGCTGCTAACTGCTAGGAGAAAGCCTGCCAGTGTCAGCAAGACAGAAATCTGGCAAAAGCCATGAATAATGGGGTGAAGAAGCTCCAAAGAGAAGGACGCCTTTGAAATACTGCTCTAATAATGTTATAAAGTTGATGGAATGATTGTGTAGCAAGGAATGTCTGATGGGTGCAAAGTCTGAAACTACAATGTCAACTGTCGGTAATATCTGACTTCTACCCTGAGTGACTTGCAAAACTCTTTTCCTTGAAAACCACACGCATTTGTTTAACCAACAAGATATATGAGTCATGAATGTGGGCATTCTGCGATACTCTGTACAGTTGACAGGCAGGGCTAGGAGTCAAAACATGGGAATGCACTCATTACAGGCAGTCCTAACCCTGGAAGATGGTGACATGTCTGCACCCACAGAACCCTGGCCCACAGCCATGGAGGGTAACACACCCTTCCCTGATCACTCATCCTTTGCAACATCCTGACCCCAAAATGTGGCCATCCAAGCAAAATGTGGTGGGCTATATATATATATATATATATATATATATATATATATATATATATATATATATATATATATATATATTTATTTATATGAGACAAACACACACCTCCAGGCTGGTCAAACAGTCTGACACACACAAGACCCTCCAGGTGCAGTCAACCATTGAGAAGACCCCAATGCAAAGTACTGGTAGCTATAGGCAAACATAACTGACTCAAGACACCCCCCCACACACATATCTTATCCCTTACAAATATATCTGGACTCTTCCTGTCACCCTGATCCTGTCTGACTTATATTACCCAAGTGTGCATTGAAAATCAGAGCAGATCAGAACAGAAATGCACAGAGATTCCACCATTGTAATATATCACCAAGATGCTGGACCATTTCCACAGCACCAGCAGTCAATTGCTTGTAGGCACACCTCTCAACAGGCTGGATTGTATAAGAATGTGTAGCATTTGGTCCATAATCTTGGTGTGTGCATCATCCATCCTGTATTCTCTGGTAAATCACTGTGATGATCTGAGGAGGTATGTCATGAGGTACGACAGTGTCAAATGCCATATATGTCAGATGTCTGCTAAAACAAGCTCTATAACCCTAACAACCCATACATTACTGAGAGAAATAGTCACAATCACTGTACGGCCCATTGTCCTCCCATTTTGATAAGCTATCTCCAGATATCCTGCACCAACAGGTTGAGAGGTATGGCTGTAGCACAAAACAAACCAGACTGGAGTAAAACAATCACTGGAATGGAGTCCCACATGTACTATAGAAGGTCACACTGGGCATGCTCATACACAGAGAAATGTCAATAGGATCTGGGAATGAACAGGCCTTCCCCACCCAGTGCACTTCCCATTGCCCCGCCTTAGCAGTCCTGAAGATGTCTGTCACCATAAAAGTCACTTCTGTCAGGCTTCAGCCCTATAAGCTCTGTGGTGCTTCTGATAACTGTGTAACACTATAGTAGAAATAACTAATTAGGTAGGAGTTCTAATCTCAGTTCTGGCAAAGTGTGTGTGTGTGTGTGTGTGTGTGTGTGTGTGTGTGTGTGTGTGTGTGTGTGTGTGTGTGTGTGTGTGTGTGTGTGTGTGTGTGTTGGGTCCATTCAAACCCAGTACACTTCCCCTTTCCCTACTAGCAGTCCTACAGATATCAGTCACCTTAGAAGTGCCTTTCGTCAAGCCTCAGCCAAGTAAGTTCTGTGGTGCATGTGACAACTGTGTAATGCTACAGTCCAAATAACTAGTTAGGTAGGAGTTCTAATCTCAGTCCAGGAAAATGTGTGTGTAAGTGTGTGTATGTGTAGTTTAAAGTATTTTGTGGCCTTTCTCACCCAGTACATTACCCATTGCCATACTTTACAAGGGCTGGTGATATTCTTCACCTTAGAAGTACCTTTGGACAACCTTCATCCTATAAGCTCCGTGGCGCATTTGATAAATGTGCAAAACTGTAGTATCAATAAATAGATAAGTAGGGGTTCTGATCTCAGTCCAGGTAAGTGTGTGTGTGTTTGAACAGTATCCTGTCTGTGGGGCGGGGGGTTGTGTTTTTGTGAGAACCATACCATTGGTGGTGGGTTTTGCTACTTTTTGCAGTTGCCCACCCAGTATATGTCTCAGTGTCTACATTAGAAGGCCCACAATTGCCATTCACTATAGAGGGACCTGTAGACACTCTGCAGCCCTATAAACATTGTGCCACGTGAATAACTATGTGACAGTATGGAATAGATAACAAGATAGGCTGCCCATCTAATCCTTGGATATAACCCCCACTCAGGAATCATACACAAGCACACTCAGGTAGGCAGCAACCCCTATATCAGTAGGTGGCCTACAAACCGGCTCACAGATAGAACCCACAGTGTGAAAGCAGCAGACTGCTGAACAGTCAAGAGTGGAGTCCCATAGGTTGTGGACCTGGGTTCCCTCATGTTTGGTATCCACACCTCTGAGGACCAGCCCAATACAAAGGCGGCTTGGCTGACAATGTTTGCAGATGACTACAAGCTGGATGCTATTATTACCCCCCCCATGTGAGGTTGACATCCTTCACAAATGCCTCTCTGAGACCTATGACTGTTTTCAGAACCCTGGACATAAGCACAATGCCAGATGGTGTGCCGCCATCCCTTTGGGTACGGCATCATTCCAATAAAGCAATATATTGACGGTAGTCCACTGAACACTGATATTGGTATAATGGAACTGGGAACACAGGTTGACAGTGAGTTGTATGGTGACCACCAGAGTGCCACTGTCTTCTGAACGTCCTTCCATGTTTCACTTCTCCTGACTTAGGGTGTTGAATCTGGGAAGTAAAAGGACAGTGTTTTCCTGTACACACCCCTCAGCAGGCCAATCAATGTGTACTAAGGTCTATTTGCCATGTACCCCACTGGACACCAGCAACAACAGGAGAGGCTGTAAATGTACCTCACAAAGAGGCTCTTAGAAACTACACATTTGGCCCATTTGGACAGACTCCAACAACTGCAATGAATCTCTGTTTCATATTGGCTACTTAGGTACGATCTCTGCCTGACATACACAGCTATGTCTGATCCAACCCTGTCAGGAATGCTACATCTGAGGACACCAATCTGTCCACACAACATGCCCCAGATACCTCAACCCCATCCTCACAATCAATAGGACATGCTGGAGGGACAGGTTCACAACCCAGAGACTGGCCACGCCATGGAATAGACACCACATCCATGTCAAGCTGAGCACATCACTGGCCCTCTTCAAGAGAAATCAGGAGGAGTGGATGAGGAATAGAACACTCACCCTAGGGATCACTCCAGTGGCTATACTCAGTAGAGACACACTGGGGAGTATCGTCAGATGGCATGATACCAGTGTATTCCCATGGGCTAGCCTTGTAAAGCCTCGATGTCCATTTGCCATGTACACACCCATGAGTCTTTAAAACCATGGATCTCAGTACTGTAAAATGTGTGTATGTGTGTGTGTGTGTGTGTGTGTGTGTGTGTGTGTGTGTGTGTGTGTGTGTGTGTGTGTATACATTAATGTGTCTGAATGTGTTTGTGAGAATGTAAACATCTGGATGAAAGTAGTTGGTGGCCTGTCTCATCCAGTACAACTACCATTGCCATACCTTACAAGTGCTGTAGATGTTATTCACTATATAGGTACCTTGGGACACTCCACAACCTATAAGCTCTGTGGTGTGTGCATGAACTGCATAACACTATAATACCAATAGCCACATAGTTACGGGTTTTAATATGAGTCCTGGCAAATGTGTGTGTATTATTGTGTGTAAGTGTGCATATGTGTAGGTTACAGTATTTTGTGGCATCTCTCACCCACTACATCCCTCATTGCCATAATTTTCAAGGCCTGGTGATGTCCCTTGCCTTAGAAGTAGCTTTGGACAAGTGGCACCCCATAACCTCCATGGCACGTGCGATAAATGCATAACAATGTAGTAACAATAAATAGATAGGTAGGGGTTCTACTCCCAGTCCTGGCAAATGTGTGTGAGAAAAGAGTAGTGTGTGTGTGTGTGTGTGTGTGTGTGTGTGTGTGTGTGTGTGTGTGTGTGTGTGTGTGTGTGTGTGTGTGCGAATGACATCCATTGGATGGGCATGGATTCATATTTATGCCATGGTACACATAGTACACACTCCTAAGTCTACTGTATGAGGTCCGCTGTTCACATCAACCATAGTGGTATCTGTAGACACACTTCAGCCCTATAAGCCCTGTGCAACAGTATGGAATAGTATGGTATGAATAAGATAGGTTGGTCTGCTGTCAGTACTGGAAAGTATGTGTGTGTGTGTGTGTGTGTGTGTGTGTGTGTGTGTCTGTGCACATTGTTGTGTAGATCAGTGTTTGGGAGTGTGTACATTGCCATACCTTAAAGGAGCATATGATGTTAATTACTATACATGTATTTTGGAAACACAACACACTATGAGCTCCGTGCCCCCTATGATAACTACCCAACACTGTACCACCAATAACTAGATAGGTGGGGGTTTCAAACCCAACACTGGAATCGTGATCCTGTGTGTGTGTGTGTGTGTGTGTGTGTGTGTGTGTGTGTGTGTGTGTGTGTGTGTGTGTGTGTGTGTGTGAACAGTATTCTCTGTTGCATCAATAGAATACCCTCTGTGTGTGTGGTATTCACAAACCTTTGGTGTGTGCTACTTAGTACACTTATCATTGTTCACTGTACAAAAGCCAGCTAGTTACTGCATATAACATCCTTAAGTACCCTGAAAAAAACCAATCTATATCCAATCTTCTTACCCATTACACTGCAAATTGGCATCTCCAAACTAGTGACATATCTCTCCTCTGCATCTCCAGGGCAAACAATACCACAGGCAAAGCACTCTTTTCCCACACCATTGCTAAAAACTGGAATTCCCTCCCCCATTCACTGACCACTGCTTCTACCACCCCACAATTCAAAAACTCCCTCAAATCACATCTACTAAACACCTGGTTATGTCCTTGTATCACTTAAACTTTACTCTCCCATCTCCCCCTTTCTTTTTCCAATTTCCAAGCTAGTCACTTTAACCCTCTACAGTATTAAACTCAGTCAATAACAATGGCTATTAGTTGCTTAGTTGCCTAGCGGGTGATTGCTCCTCTTTTTGTCAAAATCATTATACACCTGCACATTAAATGGAATTCCTGACTGTTTCTCCTGGAAAATGTCTTTTTCCAATTTATTTTATATATTTTCAGTGTTTGTCTGCAAAATGTATAACTCCATGTTGTATTATTTAAATGACCTTTGTATAACACTGTATAAATTTGCTTCTCTTGTTTTTTTTTTTTTGTAACAATGTTTCGGAGCTTTTCTCCCCGGGGCTCTGCTGTAAATGAACCTGGTCCAATTCGAGTTTCCTGGTTAACAAATGTAAAATAAAATAAATAAATAACATGTAGTACATGAGCAGTACTTGCCAGAGATTCCTGCAACTCCCTCAGTGTTGTTGAATGTCTCCTGGAAGCCTCCCTGACCAGTTCTCAACATGTCTTGTCATCTGTTTTGGAGAGACATCTGGTTATTTTCAACAGCACTGTTGTCCCATACTCAAGCCACCTGTAGATGACTGTCTGCACTGTGTTCCATGGTATATGCAATGCTTTGGTAATGCTGTTGTACCCTACTCCTGACTGATACCTTTCAGATATGGGATCCCTTTGACAATTTGTAAGATGTGTGTAATCCATGCCTGCTTCTGTTGCAGGCAACTGAGCAAATGTCATGAACATACTACTTGGACAGCAGACCCTTATGTCATGAACATACTGCTTGGACAGCAGACCATTAGTTGGTGTCACATTAAGTCCCTGTACTTGATGGCAGGTGTGTACCCAAGTAGAGTGAATGCTGTCAGTACATCACAAGGTGCCTCCACAATATGTTATTTTGAGGGTGTGCACGCATATGCATCCAGCATTTTGTAAGGTTTGTATATCCCATATTTGGTGCACTAACATATGTGTTTGTTTTACAAGTTAATTGTTCATGTTATGGCCACATTACAGGTTAGAAAAGGTGTGGAATGTAATATTGTGGTCTGTCGTTGTATATATATATATATATATATATATATATATATCAGAAACACTTGTATCCACTGTATAAGATTAATATTTCATACATGTTCCTACTGTAGCCCAATTGTTCCCCCATTTTGTTGGTCTCTGTTCAAGCATCTTGCATTGACAGGTTGTGAGGTATGCTACAGGAATGTTACATACCCTTCATATATGTCCCCATGATGACCACTGTGATGCACTGCAGTTAACACTAGCAAAAGTGAACATGCACATCATGCGTTATGTCTAGGTGTGATATTTGTGTGCATGACAAATAGCATGGCCTTAACATGGACAGGGTATTGGCAAACCACAATAAAATAATTCCATACTCACCAGCGACAGGCTGCTGTCCCACATGTAGACCCGGGGGACCTAAATAGTTGTGGGAGAGAGGAACTGTCAGCAGACTCTCATGTCGACTTGATACAGGGTGGAAGCAGCATTCCTGCACATTAACAGTACAAGTACAGTATTACAAAATATGTGGCCCATCACCATAGATGTGCACTTCTGTGCAGTACTATACACCATCAACATCTACTATCTTATCTGACGTGCATGTAGATACTATGCAGATACAACTAGATATGCAACAGTATTCTAGTAATGCATACTGGGGCCTTACCTGCACACTCCTTGTCCATTCTGTGGGTGCAACCCACCTCCACAATGGTTTCTTCAGATTCTTGTGGGATGCTTTGGGTGGGTGCCCCAAGGTTGGCGAAGAGCTACTCGGTGGGTGTCAGTGGGGCCTGGATGGCTAGGCCCCCAACTGTGGTTAGGTGGTCCCTCACTGCGGCAGCAGCCCATCACTGGCCATGGTGTATGAGGTCAGTAGCACGATGATGGACCTACTCATATGCTCAGCCATGCAGGCCAACATCATTTACCCTGTGGACAAGAGCGTTCAACAAGGCGGTCGTCTCCTGCAGATCTTGTGGCTTCAGCTGAATAGTATTGCATGGTGTTGGGTAACAGCCATTTCTGCCTCAGTGAAGGCAGGCAGTCATGGCCTTTGCATTGCACTTGGAAGACATAAACAGGAGAACACGTCACAGGACCTCATACAGTTGTCAAATTGCACATCAACATTGGTATCAGTTGCCACCAATCACAACTACACCCTAACCCTCTAATCTAGCACAACAATATCAACTTGCATTGCACTCCTGGCCATGATGTGTCATATTCCCCCCAATCATGGACAGTTAATTGCATAATCCTCTAGTCCCCATTCATTTCAGTGTAGAGTAATGATAGTGGCCATCTTCCATGTGGATGGGGTGGGGATGGTGGCAAGGCTGTGTTTGACTACAGTGTGTGATGGAGCTGTGAGCATATGCCTGAGTTTATGTAGGAGGCAGACAGGGATGTTATCAGGCCCCATGGGGATTTGCTGTTGTTGCCATCTGTAGGCAATATGTACTTGCTCACCATTGATGAGGGGAGGGGTACGGTTGATGTGCATATCCCACTATAGAAATGGGGGGACAGGGTGTTGGGACAGGGTGGTGATGTTTCCACCTAACCTGTCTGATGCAGGTTGCCTGTAGCATGGCAAGTGTGTATGAGGTGTGCTTTACCACCAGTACAGGGTGAATTGTGTTGTTGCCTCTGAGACTGACAACATATGTGGAGACACCCTTGTGATTGGCCTTGATGGTGTAGATATGTCTGATTTGTAGTCATAGTTAGCCTTACAGTGAGTCACCTGTGAACTTACATGCTTGCTCAGATAGAGGTGGACTTGCTTCCAAGTTGTTGCCTGCACCTATGTGTCCCTGTACACAAAATATATCAACCTATTATGTGGTTTCTGTATTGCTGCTGTCCACCAAAGGGGATTACTCTACCTAGGGGGAGGCTGGTTTTACAGGTCAGGTACTGCTGAGTCCATAGAGCTACAGTGGATATAAAGTGTATACACCCCTGCTACAATGCCTCATATTTGTGCAATTGAAACATGACACCACAATAACTCATTTCAAAACAATTCCCACCTTTAATGTGACCTATAGTCTGTACAATTCAGTTGAAAACATAACAATCTGTTCTGTGAAGACATATGCAAATAAAAATCAGTACAATAAGCCAGTTGAATGAGTGTGCACACCCTTAAATTGATACATTGTGTAAGCATCTGTTGAGATGATTACAGCATTCATTCATCTTGGGTTGGAGTCTAACATCATGGCACATCTTTACTTGGCAATAGTTGCCCACCTTTCTTGCCACAGTGTTACAAATGTGTCAATTTGTGAGGGCATCTCTTGTGCACAGCCCTATTCAGGTCAACACACAGATGTACTCTTGGATGTAGGTCTGGGCACTGGCACACACATGCCCAAACTGTACTTTACATCTTGTGACACCATTCCTTTGTTGATTGGGATGAATGCTTGAGGTAATTGTCATGTTGACAGGTAAAATCCCTCTTTGTCTTCAGCTTCCTAGCAGATGACTGTTATTTGGAACTGTTCATAATTCCTTCCACCTTAACTAAAGGCACAGTTCCAGCTTAAGAAAAGCAACCCCAAAGCATGATACTGCCACCACCATGCTTCACTGGGGGATGGTGCCCTTTTTGTGATGCAAATTGTTGTTTTGGGACAGACATACCTTTTGGAATTGTGAGCCAAAGGTTCAGCATTGGTCCCATCAGACCATGACACATTTTCCAACATGCTTTTGGGAGACTTGATGTAGCACTTGGCAATGTTTGTCCAGTCCTGGATGTTTTTCTGTGTATGAAAAGGTTTCCATCTTGCTACCCTGGCCCATAGGCCAGACATATAGGAATACAGAAGATTGTTGACACATGTGGTACACACCCAGGACTTGCCAGACATTCCTGCAGCCCCTTCAGTGTTGCTGTAGGTCCCCAGTCAGCCTCCATGGCCAGTTGTCGTCTTGTTGTTTCATCCCTTTTAGGTGGATGTTCAGCTGTTATCAGTGTCATTGTTATCCCATGTGTTTTCCACTGTTTGATGACTGTCTGCACTGTATTCTATGGTATAGTGAATGCTGTGGACTGTTTCTCTATTCTTCTCCTGACTGACGAATTCCCACACTGAGATCCCTTTAATGCTTTGTAAGGTCTCTGCAAAACATGGCTTTTGCTTTGGCAGTCAACTGGGTAAATGTAAAATAAATCCTAGTAGGACAGCTGAACATTATTTGTGGGTAATCAGAGTCTTTTTAATTTATGGCTTGTGTGTACCCAAGAAGACAGAATGCTGGGATTACAGCAAGCGATGCATCAACAATGTATTACTCTACATGTGTGCACATGTATGCAATCAGCATATAGTAAATATGTTATGTTTAAATTGTCTCCTCTACCAGATTTCTTTGTTTTTAAATAGAGTTTTACAGGTTATGGGCCATATTCAAGGTGGGAAGCATTTTGAAATGATTATCTGTGGTCTCATTTTCATACAGTACACAAACCTGGCATTTCAACAGGGGCGTATACACTTTTGATATCAACTGTATATAAGTGTTCATATAGCTGTTAGTGGTAGGCATGGACAGAGGGTCATGACACAGCTGGACACTTCTCTGATTACAACCTGATAATAATGCCTATTCTAGTACCCATATCAGTGTCAGGGCAATGAAACAAGCAGTAGCTGTATATGTTTATGTCTGTTGTATGCATTGAAACTGATATTACACACATGTACACCATGCACAACCTATTTACCTGATTGCTTGCAACCCATGTTATTTATTTTGTGCCTTCCAGCTGAACATACACATACATATATGTGCCCAGGTGATACCTGGTATACATTTCTGTTCTGTGTTAGTATGGCACACTGTATTTACAGTCTTGCTGCTCAGTCATACCTTTCAACCTGTTATAACAGAACTTCTGGAAAATGGCACACATACATGGGTGGCAAAGGCACATCAATATTGACACTGCATTAATATAGCTGCAACATACATAATTAAGATGATTGCACAGTAGGCTTTGACATCACAGTGATAACTAAGGATGATGTCCAACAGTCATAACTAGGCTATTATGTTACAATGTCATTGCACACAGACTTGCTAATGGTTTGGCTGACATAACACTACTTCATGTGCATGTGACTACAGATATCAGGCACAAATGTGCTTATTGTTCAGCAGAACACTGTACAGTTGAATGGTATGAATTCACTATATCACATGCAGTTCAACACACACTTCTGCAACAGTACTTTATTATGCACATCCACTATATAGGTCTCTTAGATTTACAAGACAAACGTGTATCATACTCATGTTCACAGGTAACATATGGATATGTACAATATCCCTGTAGCTAGTCTAGCAGTGGCACAGTCAGTAGTGTTTGACAGGCACTGCAGTGGTTGTCATATGTGAGCTGTCCTTTCCTGGGGAGAGTCAGGGTCTTGAGCTGTGGTCTATGTCACAGCGGAGAGAGCCATATCCTATGGCCATAGGTGCTGTTCAGCAGGACTTCACTGCAGCAAGTCTTGATGAGATATGATTCTTTCAATCTCCTATTTCCCATTATTAGAAAACACATACTACATTCAATTACATGCTTACTTGTTCCACATACCTTTCCTTTTTTTTACAGTGCAGTGGGTTATATCACAAGTTGTTCCAGTTCTTTTTGTTTGCTCACTGTCAACTACTGGTAGACAGCTGGTTTGAATAGGTGGCACCTTGTCTTTTGTAGGTAATGCTCTTGACCAGGTGATGGCTTGTGCACCAATTGGTGCTCCCCACTTGCTAACTGCATGCAGAGCAGCTGTGTAGTTCTTCCAATAGCCAATGTCATGACAACACACTCCTATAACTGAGTACTTCCTGTGGGCATTGTCCCTTTATCTTGACTGTGAGGGAGACATCTTGGAGGTGTGTGAGCTACAGAGTGTTACAGACAGCAGGTGGGAATAACTCTTACAACAAGACTTGTGGAGACAGGCCAACTAAATGGTGGAGAAGGTTTCAGACTTAAGTACAGAATGTGAGTACTGCTGTTATATGGTTTGAATACTGCTAGTTTTACAGGGTTTGTGTGCACATTGCTTGTTCTGCATGGATTTCAGTCTGACAAAGTTATGTGTCTGTATAGCTCTCAACTGTAGTGCTATCCACATAATGGCCAAATGTTTGCCCGTTATGTTTGGTCTGTTCCACAGACAGGTGTTGTCCTTGGCAAATCAGTGGCATACTCTGCTGATTGCTATCAGTAAATGGCAACATCCATTTATGTTTCTGACTTCATATCCCTCAGAAAAGATACGTTGCAACCAATCCTGTAACACCAGCAACTTTCTCAGTGTATAACACCAATATGCCAAATGTGGCCCTGTGTTTGAGCCTCTGTCCTCCACTTATATGCCAGGCTTTGTCCAGATGTCATGCAGTAGGAGGTTGATAGGTATGGTCTATCATTATTACTGCAGTCATTCCTGCTATCATCCCAGTGATGTTGTGGAATCTCACACATGTTGCAAGGTAGGGGCCATACATATGAGTAAAAAGGCTGGACAACATGTGGACCCTGTACAGTCAAGAGGTTGGTGTGAGGAATAGTAAGACATGTTTTAATATTAGGCTGTTAGAACATGTGAGATATATTACTAATTAGAAGTACAACAAGTCTATAGCTGTAAATTTTCATACATTTCACCATGGGATAGTCGTGAGTTACAAGGTACTTTTTTGGAAAAGGTCTGTTTATCAGTTTGATAGAACACTTAGAACCATTATTATGTAAAGAATCAATTTACATTGTAACATTTGACACTTTATCTCCTAGGGGATTAACTGAGGAGTGTAATTGGAGGCTGTTTAATTATATATGCAATTAAGTGTCAATTGCTTCTTGTATTTAAGGCAGGTATGTTTTGTAATGTTGTAATACTTGAAGGCAAAACACATTAAAACATTTGTGTGGATTACTGTCTGTGGTGGTGATGCTGCAGTTAGACATTGCCCATTCGATTCTCAGTTAGAGCGTCTTCTGTGTGGCGACATGTGTGAATGGGCGTTCCTTCGTTGAAGGTTGTGCATTAGGCCCGGCAAGCCAGCATGTAAAACTCTACTGCCAATCATTAGTGGAATGGAGTTTCACTGTGGCGACCCCTAACCGGGAAAATCTGAAAGACACAAACAAACAAACAAACTATCTGGTTGTTTTTCATTTTACTATCTTCAGTCATTTCAGTTATATTGCTGAAAGTGTGATGTATTTCTAGCCATTGTGTATGGCCTATCCTGATTTTGTACCAGCATACTGTGTACTTATTAGTTGTATAGGGGGGCAGCAGATGTCAGTGGCATGGGTGCCTTTGTATCATTGCCAATGTGTTTCTATGTTCATAGACTTGTCCTCCCCACTTCGTCTGGCTTGGTCCAGACTTGTATTGAGGTGTTCTGGGGTCTGACAGTGCTGCAAGTTATTGATAAATAATGTCTCTCTCTCTCTCTCTCTCTCTATATATATATATATATATATATATATGTAGATATATCTATGTATGTGTATCATTACTGATTCCACAGTGTTCATTCCCTATTGTAAACTGGCTGTACTGCATAATATGTGTGAAGAAACATCATAACATCCTGCAGATGAGATGGCTAAGTAGTCAAATGCTGTGACTGTTTTGTGCAGTTTCCTGGGTTCAAACCCTGTTTATTGTGTTGCTGGGCAAGTGTATATGATTTCCTTTACATAACATGCCTATTGTCCTGTCATTACAGTAGCAAGGGGTGTGAGTATACTGTATGGGACACTTGTGTATACATGGGTTATTTAACATGTTATATGCACTCACACTTCCATTGTACACCAACTACACTAATGTGGTGACAGAAATACCACACATTTTACTATTAAAATAGTACTTTTAACACTGCTTGTCCATGTAAAATGTGATTGCCTGTTTTAGTACATGAGCCTTGGTGGATGTCTCCAGTTTGCACTCAAAGACAGATGTGGGGTACCTCAGCTGTGATCTTATTTGCTTGTGTCTGTGCATCTCTGGCCATTGTTAACAGACTGTCAGGATTGTGTAGAAGTATAGCGTGAATATGTTGTTTGGGTTGTATAAGGTTGGGGGTACATGTGAGTGTCATGGGCACTTTCTATCTGACTGTGCATGTTGCTCTGGTTGGGGACTCTGAGGAATGCCATCAGTAGATACTAATATTCCTGTAGTGAATGTTATCTTTGCAAATGCATGTGCAGAGCCCCAGAGCTGGACTTGGGTAGTGTTATGTCAGTCTGCTTGTAGTGTGGACAGTGCTTGGAAGCTCAGTGCAGTTTCCCTACTGTTCTGTTATGTCCATATATTCTCAGGATGTACAGTTGTGTGGCCAATAACTTTGGTCTGGTCCCCATCACTGTGGTGTATTCTTGACATATCAGTGGGATGATGTGAGGATTGGAGTCACTACATAACAAGGTGTACTTGAGTCCCAGACTTGTGATATTTTTGTCAATATATGTTAGCAGTAACAGTGTTAGTACAAAAACTTTCTCAGCTTATCTACTGACGTAATTTGGATATGTCTCTATTGTCATGACTTTGTCCCCCCACTTTGTCTGGCTTGTTCCAGATTCATTGCACTAAATGGTTCTGAGCATACTTCTCCACTGCCAGGCTGTTTGCAGAATGTCCAGGTGTTTGGCCCGTACTTTAGTTCTGTTCCACAGCTTATTTGTATTTGTCTAGGAAATCACTGTTATGATCCAAGGATTTATGTCAGTGAATAATGACATACATGTCAGTTCCCATCCTCATATCCTTCTGAAGGTTCTGCTGATACACACCCTGTTGCTGTACAACTGTTCAGTTATGACAGCAATATTCTGATTATGTCCCTATATGTGGCCCATTTTCCACCCTTTGTACAGCCTTTATATATTAGTCCTGCAATAAGAGGTTGATAGGTATGGTTCTGAGGTATGGCTGCACTGCATGTTATATAACTACATACATGTGTGTATATATATATATATATATATATATATATATATATATATATATATATATATATATATATCCCTTAATTTATAAATATATATATATATATATATATATATATATATATATATATGTGTATGGATTCCATGAATTTCATTTAGTTGAAAATGATTCCAGGCAGCACACTTCACTGAAAGCTCACTTGACTGAAAGCTCACTTGGTCGAATTTCATATGGTTGAAAATGGAATATAGCCGCGGCCCCACTGCAGTGGAATCATGGAGTGAGAATATTAAATCAGGGAGGTGTGGGGGGCACAGCCCCCCACATTATGCCAATAGGTTTTAATAAAGATATATATAGCAATGCATTTCTAATGGATATACCTTCATATAACAGTGAATACATTAAAATTATGTGGGGGGCTACGCCACCCACACCCCCAATTTGGGGGGCTTAGCCCCCCCACCCCCCTGATTTAATATTCTCACTCCAGGGTTGCACCGCAGTGGGGCAGGGGCTATATTCCATTTTCGACCAAATGAAATTTGACCAAGTGAGCTTTCAGTCAAGTGAGATTTCAGTGCAGTGAACTGCCTGGAATAATTTCCGACTAAATTTAATTCGAACAAGTGAATGGAATCCATATATATATAATTATAAAATGTATAGTATGTATCTACGTTTCTATATATATATATATATATATTTTGATCGTGCAAAAAAAAAAGGTGGAGGAATAGCTGTTATGTTTAAAAATACCCTGAATATCCTTAAGAATCCAATTCAACCTCCTATAATCTGTAACCTAGAAATTATTGCCCTACAGATCTGCCTAAACTCTCAAAAATGCATCAACCTCATTGTAACCTATATCCCACCAGGGAACAACACAGAAAACCTGGAGCAAACCCTGAGCTGGCTATCCACCAGCTACCCACAAGAAACCATAGTACTTGGAGACGTTAACATAGACTGGTCTCTCTGTTCTACCCATACAACTCCACAACCTATCAATCTACATGGTTTTTCCCAAACCATCCTATCCCCAACTAGAATAGGCAACTCTCTTCAAAAAGAAAGCATCATTGACTGGATCCTTACTAATAGGGACTCAAACAACTACACCACAGGTACCCTTCCCAGTGACCTCAGTGATCACCTAATAACCTATATCATTAAACATAAATGCCCAACTTCTAACCCCCCCTATATAGACTAATCAGAAATAAAAAGAAATTCGTCCCACAACTATTTCTTGCCGACCTGAAATCCTGCAACTGGACCATACTAAAACCCTACCACTCGACGAGAGTGTGTCACACTTCAATGACACATTCCTTAAGATACTTGACTCACATGCCCCACATAGGCAAATAAGATCCAAAGTTCGTATAGCACCTTGGCTAACTAAAGAAACCAAAACCAAAATCAAACTTGTGACCAAGCCTGGGATAAATGGAGAGCCACAAAACCTCCCAAGATGCACTAAATTTCAACAACTAAGAAACACCACTAAAACAGCTGTTACCCAAGATAAAAACAATACTTCTGCCACCTCCAGCAAAAACACCAGAACAACAAAGAAATTCTGGGCAGGTTTAACAACCTTCTGCACCCAGGTAAAACCTCCACCCCAACCCCGAGAAACTGATAGAAAGGACAGGAAGAAGTAGCCAACACCTTCAACTCCTTCTTCACTGAGACTATCCAAAACTAGCCAGTCAACTAACCTCCACTCCCCATCGGCTGTTCAACAGCACGTTGACACCCTACCCCTTTCAATTTAAAGCCAGTCTCTTCCTCTTATATACGTACCCTCCTAAAAAAACTCAAACCAACCACCCTAGCGGCTGACCACCTTCCAGCAGAATTCTTACAAATTGCATCTGATGTAATAGACTACCCAATATCAATCCTTATCAATAGAACAATAACTGAGACGAACATCCCCTCTATCTGGAAGATTTCTTATATCATTCCACTTCACAAAGGAGGTACCTCCATGGAAACCTCAAATTATAGACCAATAGCTATACTGTCCCCAATAGCGAAAATCATGGAGAGATGCATCCACAAACAACTTCTTCACTACCTAACCTTTAATCATCTCTTGTCCAACTCCCAGCACGGCTTTCGCCCCCACCATAGTACAACTACTGCCCTCCTTTCCTTTGTTGACTCCATCAATAACAATCGAAACAACAAACTTATATCCTCTGCCCTCTTTTTGGACCTATCAAAAGCTTTCGATATGGTCAATCATCAGCTCCTTCTTAACACCCTTGAAACCCTGCATCTGGACACACCAGCACTAAACTGGTTCAAGGCCTACCTCTCGGGTAGGCAACAAGCTATCCTGTGGCAAAACTGTATATCAGGACTACTCCCAAATACCATAGGTGTTCCTCAGGGCTCTATACTGGGCCCACTTCTGTTTTCCATCTTCATAAATGACCTTCAGTCAGTCATCCCTAAATCCACCTGCATCCAATATGCCAACGACTCCACCCTAATCTGCTCAGACGTCTCCATCTTGAATCTCCAAACCATCACTCAACAATGTTTTTCTCTAGTTGAAAAATGGTTCACCGACTTGAAACTCCAACTTAACCCAACTAAAACGAAATTATTACTATTCTTCCCCAACGCTTTCTCATCCCTTGGTAAGGAACTCCCAAACACTAACAATATAACCTTCCATGTTAAATCCAACAATGGGACCCTCATAACCCCTGTCACCAGTACCAAATTACTTGGAGTTACCATTGATCATAAGCTCAAATTCGACATACACATTACTCAAGCCATAAAGTCTGTTAACAAAAAACTAGGATCCATGTATAGAATTAAAAATTTCTTAACTCCTTCTACCAAATTAACTATTGCCCGTACCCATCTCCTCTCTTCCCTCCTCTCCTTCCCGGTCCTCTCTTTCCTCAATAAACGTGAACTTAACATGCTCTCTTGCCTACAACCACATTGCTAGATTTATAACAGGTTCCCTTATCAGACCCACCATTGTCTTAACTTGAGGAACCTTGGCTGGCTGGAACTGCCCAATCTCCTCAAACTTAACCAACTCACCGAAGCTTACAAAATAATCAACCATCCTGATAAAACTCCCTCACTGTGCAGAATTCTGACTCAGTACTCTAACCTCAATAGTCTTCGATCATCTAACAGTACCCAGATCCTAACCATTAAAGCTAAGAACTCAGGTGGGGATGCCCTCTACGCTAACTCCATCGGCAAAACGTGGAACTCCCTGCCAAACTGCTTAAGACTTGCAACCTCACGCACTCAATTCAAAAACAACCTTAAAGAATATCTCACAACACAATGGTTATGCCCATGTCGTGCACCTGACTAACTACATATCTCCTACCCCACGAGTCCCACATCTTCCTAGCCCATTTCACTTATCCAGATCTCTAAAATCTCTCATTCCTAATAACAGCGAGGATTATACCTGATCCAGTCTACTTTCCATTGCTATGTGAAATTAATCCTATGTATAACCTCCAGCATGATCTTTGTCCTATATAACATCTATGTAATTTTTTTCATTTTGTAAATGTTATTTGTATTCTCTTTTTTTGTAACATTATTTTGTATCTAATTTGAACATGTACTGATCAATTTGTTTGTTTGGAGCTTTTCTCCTCGGGCCTCTACTGAAAACGGATATGTATCCAGCTAGACTAGCCCGGTTAACAAATGTAAAATAAAATAAATAAAATAATATATATATATATATATATATATATATATATATATATATATATATGTTTCACCACACACACACACACACACACATATATATATATATATATTTCTCTTAGATATATCTATACTGATATATATATATATATAATATATTTTTTTTTTTATATCTATACATATGTTTATATAACAATATATATGTGTATATTTTATACATATTTGTTTTATATGTATAGCTCCATATATCTGATGTATATATTTTTAAATAAATATCACCATACTCATCTATATGTGTATATTTATATATACCAAACATGACTGATTCCACAGTGTTTGTTCCCTACTATTCTATACCTGTACTGAATTATATATTTGAAAAAAAAAACAGCATTCATTGTTACATATCTAATAGTGTAGTGGTAAATTGCTCTGAGTATGGTGTACAGGGTCCTGTGTTCAAGTCTTTGCAGGGCTGATTATTTTGTTGCTGGCAGAATAATGGCTGATGGAGACAGGGTGATTAAGGCAGTTTTAAGCAGTAGTAAGCGAGTTTGTGTGAGTTTGGGTGATGGTAAGCGATGCCAACACACGGTTAAATGAGAAACTGCTTAATCTGTATAGGCATTGCTTAGCATCATGCAAACTTGCTTACTGCCGCTTACTGCTGCTTACTGCAGCTTACTCTCGCTTACCCCATGCTAATTTCTTTAAAAGAAAAAAAGGGGTGATAAAGGGGGCATGCAGAGGGAAAAACTGTAGGGACGATCCATAGCTGTCCATTTTTGACACAGCAACAACTGTGCATTTGTTCAGAATTTGGAGGTGAATTTGGACACTTAAACCCTCAAAGAAGGGTGAGGACAACAGTAATGTGTTAAGCCAATTAGACCAGATTACATGTGTCCAGTGGACATGTGTGCGAAATGGACAGCTATGTATGGGGTGACATTTTTTTGTGGGAACAGATTGCCCCCTTTTTTTTTTTTTTTAATAAGGTGAGAGTGGGATGTTGGGGAAGGATAATAGGTATATTTGGGGAGGTAGGTTGGGTAGAAAGACAGACAAGACAGTAGACAGAGGTGGTATATGACACATGTGGGGGGGTAAACACCAGGGATGGTGGTTGGGATTCGGATGCCCACGAGCCCCCAAATGGATACAGTGGGACTGAAGTCCCCATGGGCAGTCACCACTGCACCTTCACAGTCCCACAGGTCACTGTGCTAGGGGCTGAGCAGAAGGGGCAGGCCGACCCTCAAGATGTTCCACATGGCCCTCAAGCTAGCATAGCAGATCTCCAAACTCCTTTTGAAGCTCGCTACACCAGTCCCTTGACCTGATGATGGGTGACAGTGTCCTGTCCATGCCCGCTCCCAGGTGGGGATGGGCCCCATCCCCTGAGGTGGTTCAACCTGAAGGTGGTACAGGACTAGCAGATGAGGAGGTCCTGGGTTGGGTCTCAGATGTGTTGGGGCCGAGTGTCATGGCCAGTTGAGGCAGAACAGGCGGATCCACTGGATTGGTCTTCCCAGACGTGGTATGGTGTTGCAATTTTATAACATATGTTGGTTAGTCATGAAAAACACATTCCAGGATTAGTTATAACAGCATGCATAGGTATTCCCATTAACCCAATACAACAGATTTGGGACAGTTGCATAGCAAACAGAACACATGCATATATGAAACCACAGTGGGCATTATAACAGTATGCAGGTTACATTGATAGTAACAGGCCACCAATGATAGTATTTGAACAGGGAGCATTAATAGTCAAAAGTTTAAATATTTGTAGAACGATAGGACACATGTCCTAACAGTAGGTTTGGTGAAAAACACACCCATTGATTTATGTGTTTAGATTATTGGTGCAGATGGAGTGGAGGAGAGAGAGAAATGTCAATTAACTACTGTATAGGCTTCAGTTGCTTACAACTTTAATGATCATTGCTCTAATCATTACTCTCCAGGTATTTCCTCACTTTACATCGACCTATGGGTTGGGCAGTGGTATGTTTGTACACAGTGTATAATTACAGCCTTCTTACAGCTAATTTATACCTTTTCTTACCTGGCAAACCTGTAGAGGAAATTACTGTTAACACTACCTGACTGTTTCTACCCATATTCAGATAGTCAAGGTTGCACATGTGCACTCATACTGTGTGTGTGTGTGCTACTGCCATACTTAGCCTTAATTTATATTGGTCACCCTGGGTGTGGGTGGCAGTGATCACTATCTCTGACAGTGTGACACTTGAGGGACATTTGTTGGAGGACACTAATTTGTGTATGTACGTTTCCTGCTGTCATTTGCAGCCTTGGACTTGGACAGTGGGTGTTGTACACAGTGTATAATTACAGCCTTCTTACTGCTAATTTATACCTTTTTTTACCTGGCAGACCTATGGACAAAATTTCTGTTAACACTACCTGACTGTTTCTACCCATATTCACATTGTTAGGGTTACATATGTGCAGTCATAGTGTGTGTGTGTGTGTGTGTGTGTGTGTGTGTGTGTGTGTGTGTGTGTGTGTGTGTGTGTGTGTGTGTGTGTGTGTGTGTGTGTGTGTGTGTGTGTGTGTGTGTGTGTGTGTATGTGTGCTACTGCCATACTCTGCCTTGATTCTATCGTTCACCCTGGGTGTGGGTGGCAGTGATCACTAGCTGTGACAGCGTGACACTTGAGGGACATTTCTTGGAGGACACTACTTTGTGTATGTACTTATCCTGTTGTAATTTGCAGCCTTGAGCTTGGACAGTGGATGTTGTACACAGTGTATACGTACAGCGTTCTTACAGCTAATTTATACTTTTTCTTACCTGGCAGACCTGTGGAAGAAAATTTTTGTTAACACTACCTGACTGTTTCTACACATATTCACATATTCCTGGGTGAAAATATGCATACAGCTTACTACCACTCCCGGGATTTGAACCATGTCTGTTTGTGCATAAAATAGAACAAAGTTTGTGTTTCATCAGAATGAGCTGTTAAGAAACTGCTGTCTCTTATTTGACTCTCTTGGTTGTATAATCTGATCATGTAATTCTGACATTCCTGCATGGCAGATAGTTCTTATACTATGTATTCATACTTTGACATAGCACAGTCTGGAAAACGCTGGTTAATATAACATTACTATTCAGGTATCAGATCTTGGTGCATGGAACATTTCATATAGTTAATCTCCTGTTTTACAACTCCACAATATTTGTCAGATGAGCCTTGATTATTTAATGCTTTCAGAGCTATAGTTGCTGTGCAGAAACTGTGCACATTTCGATTCATACCACCATATACCAAAGTAAACACAACCAGTCCGGGGTTTTGACTTTTATTTACAGGTACTGACGCTTTTATTGATATACACCCTGTACGTCAGTATTACTCTGCTAATGTCTTGTTTATTCAGTACAAACCATACCCATTTTTAAATAATGACAGGTGACATTCTACTCCTTTCTATTTATTTGCTATGAATGCTACAAGCTAGATTTGTACTCACCAGCCTGGCAAAGCAGCCTTAGCAGCCTGCTGGCAAGGGCGTCCATGTTTGTGGCCCTCTCATCTGCAGCTGTACAGGAGATAGAGAAACATTTATGCATACCTATCCATCACATACACAGGCTGGACTTTGGAAAACACTTATTGATGCTGATACTTACACACAGCTGGGACATTCCTCGCCTCTGTATCTTAGACCCACTGGTCCAAGAGCTCCATCTTCCTACGCTTTAAGTCAGCAAAGTGGTGCTGACCTGATCACCAGTCTGAGGGATGCCAGTGGCACTGGTGAGATCACGTGCGAGATAGTCCCAGGCCTTCGCTTTGTATTGGGAGGCCTGGTACTGGTCCTGCAGCAGTCTCCCTTCATGGTTTTATACTAGGAGTCCAACCATGACCCTGGACTCCTGAATGCCCCAACGCTGCGCCTGAATGTGCACACCTTCACCAACACCAGCAATAGTGCCTGCAGTGATGAGCTACAACTGGTTATGGGCTGTATTCCTACCTGCAAGGTTTAAATAGGGCTGATTTCCCACACTTTGCCATGATTGGATGGTTTTGAATATGCTGAGCCAAGCTAAGTGATGGGCAAACCCATTTAGCACAGACAGGCATTGCTTAAAGGACTGGATGATAAGCACTGCTTACCAGTGCACAAATCTGCTTAGCTACGCTAATTATTGCTAAGCACACAAACTTAAGCAATGCTTACTCAGGCTAAGCAAGCGGAGCACAATTTAGCATTGTTCAGCTTTCATTTTATGGACTATCAGGATTGTGGGGTTGATTTCTTCTTAATGACATCTTATGATATGTATGATTCCCTTCCCTAATGTCCCCTATGTGCTCTCATTACATTATGTTCTTTTGTGGCTATACTGTATAGGACACTTGTGTTTATATGCGGGTTCACATCTGTACTACACTGGCACCTCACATTTGGACCTGCTACACTACCCTGGTTAACAAATATATATTATTCACTACCTATTTATAAAAAGATACTTTTACTGCTGTTTTCACATATAAAAATGAAAAGACTGCATTGTGGTTCAAACCATGAATGGCTGCATACTTCACGAACACTCTAACCACTATGCTATTTCACTTTGTTTTGGTAGTATGTGTCTATTTAGCACCTTCAGATGTTTCAGCTATGCTATACTAAGCTGTGTTTCATGCACATCCACTCAGCTATGCTTAAACTTTATTGGGGATGGAAAAATAATAAAATAAACATGCATTTTGTTTTTATTTACTGTAGGGGTATGCACATTGCTTTCTGCATGTCAGGGCAGGACACCTGGACAACTACATCATACATGGGGGAATTGGTTTAAATGTTCCTCTCAGGAACATGCTTACTTATTTGGTATGCTAGCATGTACACTGGCATACCATTCTGGACATTATCTGTGCTGAACCATTGTGGGGGGCTGTGCTTTTGTGCATTTTTACTGTATTTTGTCCGCAGACACTGTTATGTTATGATAACACTGTCCATGGACACTGTTACTTGCTTTGGAATTGCTGTACAGCAATTCTAGAGTGCAGGGTATGTGTGCAGTGTGCGAGCAATGCTTGGACACATCTCCTGTGCTCATACATGGATCATGTCCGTGTGGAGAATACCACAGCATGCCTTCATTAATATGAAAGCCGCACTGCTGTTCTACATGGGCATGATCTGCTCTGCAGGAATAGCACTATTCCTGCATGGAGTTTAATGAATCCCGGGGTATTTCTTTTCACATAATATGAAACCAGGCATACAGAATACTGTAAATAATATTTCCATAAACTGATATGCATGATATTGATAAAAATATTTGAATTACTATGGAAAATGTTTGAAATAAAGTCTGAATTGCATAAAAGGAATAAAATAATGGGAAACGACTGCATTTTTGCAAAGCATGTATTTTTCATATTAAGCAAAGATATTGGAATTATCAGAAGTGTATAAAGTGTTTGCATGTTTGTGCAGTGTTACAGTAAAGCTATTTCACAGAATACAGCCATTACAAGGCATATTTCACAGAATACAGGCATTACAGAGCATATTTCCCATAGTACAGTATTTCAAAGAGTTAATTGTGAATTTGAATGTTGTTACAACCTCACAGCACTGTTTGTTCATACATAACTACAAGGCCATATTTTTCATTGTATTTGTGTATACTCTGTGGGCATGGCTGATGGATTTCAAAATCCTAATGCACTTGTGTTTGACAGTAATATTGATAAGAACTGGAGAGTGTTTGAGCAGGAGTATGACATTTTCATACAGGCTGTATCTTCTGATAAAGATGACAGCATAAAGGCATTTATTCTGCTTAATTTAGCTGGGTCAGAAGCTATAGATAACTGCTATCTATACTGGAGAGAGGGAAAAACCATCATATTGCTGTGCCGGCTGAGTCAAGGGAGGACCCAGTGTGCTTAATATGCAAATTTAGAGAAATGTGTAACCCCCAGACAAATGTTATGATGGAAAGGCACTTATTTACGCAAAGGATCAAAAGCCTGGTGAAACTTTTGCAGCATATATAACTGACCCGAGAAATAAAGCTAAACCGTGCAGATTTGGTGATTTAAGGGATGACTTGATAAAAGACAGACGTGTGTGGTATAAAAGATGATGCTGTGAGAAAGATTCTGCTTCATCACAATGACTTAACTTTGAATAAGGCCATTGAGATTTGTCAGATATATGAGTGCACAGAAAAGCTCACAAATATGCTTACAAATGAGAATAGCTCTAGAAGGTATGGTGATAAAGCTCATGTTGATAGTATACAGCACATTATTAAAAGACAGAGGCCCAAGCACATATCAGCAACTGTAACCCCTGCAGCATTCACTTGTAAACCCCAGAACTTTCTAGCAAATTCCAGACTTTGTACAGTCTCAGTGATGCATAAGAGTGAGTCAGAAAACTCAAAGCATGGGCCCCAACCTAGTTTCATAGCCAGCTGTCGTAATTGTGGGGGAAGCCATGAATCTAAAAGGGAAAGTATTTAGCTTTTCGTCAGTAATGCCACAAATGCAATAAATGGAATCACTTCAAAAGATTTTGTAAAGCAAAAGACCCACATTCTTTTATTAAAAGGGAACATTTTAAGAAATGAGTTGATCAATTAGAAAACTCTGGAGTAGAATTGCAGCCCACTCTTTATGTTGATGGTGTGTCAGTGCTTCATGAAACAGTCAATGCAGTAGAGCAAAGGTCTGAAAGTAATCGTTCCAAAGTCTTTGCAACCAAAGTACTTTACTATCATGCATCATGGTCACCAAGGAACCAAATCTAAGAAAAGAAGGGTAAGACGCCTAGTATTTTGGCCCTCTATGTCACAAGACATTGAGAGAGCACTTTCATCTTGTTCAGTGTGTAATAGTAAAAAGCCACATCAACAGAAGGAAACAATTCAGCTTAAGCAGATTCTGACACTACCTTGGTCGACAGTAGCCACTGATATTTTTGAGTGGAATGGTTAACATTATTCTGTGTTAGTAGACTCTTACTTCAAGTGGTTTGCAATTGACTTACTTCCTAACCTAGCATCTTGTACAGTTATTACTAAGATGAAGCGTCATTCTGCCATACATGGAAGTCCAAACAAAGTTATTTCTGACAATGGCACACAGTTTACAAGCCAGCAGTTCAAAAAATTTGCTGAAGAATTGGACTTTACTTATGCCACAAGTAGTCCAGAGTACCTACAGTCAAATGGTTTGGCAGAACGCGCAGTGCAAAACAGTTACTAGGGAACTCCAGACAAGATAATACTGATGTTTTCCTGAATCTCTTGAATCTCAGAAATGTTCTTCATAATAAACATTTTGGTTCACCTACTCAGAGACTTCTGTCGAGACAAACCAGAACCACATTACCAATCAGTAGTCAATTGTTGGTTCCATGTGTCAAGAACAACAGGTTAGTGAAAGCCAATCTGTTGAAGATGTGCCTATCCTAGAAGTCATACTATGATAAGACCAGTAAACAGCTCAGTCCATTATGAGGGGGAGAAGTGGTCAGGATGCAGATGTCCAAAGGTTATGATAGGATTGGTGTTATGAAGAATATTGGTCCAGAGCTGAGAGCATACATTGTGGAATCAGAAGGAGCAATCTTTAGGTGGAATCGGAAACATTTGAGACCGGTGTCTAAGCCTATACCACAGCAGATAGCCTGTGAGAAAGACTCTTTATATCAGAGTGCGTTGTCCATTGTTCCAATTCCAGAGGAAGTTCCAGTGGGCATTCCTGTTCCTATCATGAATCCAGAAGTTCCTGATACAAGTTGTGCACTGCAGACTGTCCCTGTTGCTAAATTTGGCCCCAACAGTTATATTACAAGATATGGTTGAATCTCTAAACCCTGTAGCAGATATGAAGCAACCTGGACTCGAACATTGTGTTTTGTTTCCAATGTATATAGTAATGCATGTCTAGCTCTAACATTGTTTTGTATAAAGGACAATCTTTTAAAGAGGGTGTATGGCTTGTGTGTATATACCTTTAAGAAGCTATCCAAGGGCATACAGAAGTGTATACTGCGCACGTGTGAGCCTGACTGCCATTTTGTAGTTAGCTGTTGAGATGTAAGCATGTATGTATGTAAGCTCTGTCTGTTAACTAGTTTGTTTGTATTTAATGATGCTGCTATCCATCCTGATGCATTTGTATGTATTAAAGCATCTAAACAAAACTCCAAGCCTTCTTGTTATATGTGTTAGAGACAAATGAGTGTCAAGTTGTTTAAGGTAGGTTGGAGAAGTGGCAAATAAAAAGCTTAAGTGAGGACAGCTAGGCACATTCATAGAAATGAAAGAGGCCAGGCTGTTGTTTGAGGCTAACATAACAAAAGAAAGATACCTACAGCCAAGTGTTCCCTACATTTAACAGCAGCCAGGTACTACCTAATCCCACTATTGTAAAGAAGGATAGATGTGGATGGGAATTCCTCTGCACATGGTGTCTGAGGTAGGGGATGATAACTAATTTACCATTTTTCCACTTTTTTGTTTTCCTTTCTCAAACAAAAGTTAGCCAGCAGGTATGTGCATTGGCATTATTGATTTCTACAGCACATTGTAAAACAAAATTCTGGGAGAGTCAAGAGGGTAACAGAATTTTGCATCTCTGCACCTAGACTAGCTGGAATCTGGGCTGGGAACTAGAGCTACAGTGCATCCATTTTGGGTAAAAGTCTACATTCTGCATCCATTTTGGGTACAGGTCACCATGCTGTGAAGTAGTTGCTTACTAGCCATCTTTTGTGCTTCTTAATAAACTGGGTGTTATTGATAAGGTGCCATCATTTGGCTATAAATTGTGACTGGCCATAAATATTTGAGAATCAAAGGTATGGCTATGGTCCTCTCTACCAACATGTTTTTTGCCTAAAAGAGGCATGGGGGAGATATAAGATTGTGGCATATGGCTTTGGTGATTTAACCAAATATTTTACCTTTGTTTATTATTTTACCACAAGTCAATTTTTTTAACTAGGATCTGAAAATGATATTATCTTATCTTATTTGCCCACCAAATTGACCTTATATTTTAAAGACGAGAATATTGATAGCATACTGGTAACTTAGTGGTAAAACCCTAATTAATCTAAGCCTTCTAATTTTTGATGCAGTAATGTATATGTAGGTATTTTATTTTAAAGTGATGAGTTTCTTATTTAACATGAATTTAGGAGGAATTGATTATGCATATAAATATGTAGAATTTTTTGATGCATACAATATTGAAAGTGTTTGAATTTTATGTGAATATTTTAGCGTTTGACATGCACTTTTATTAAGAAAATTTTTAATCAGTATGCTTTCGCTTTAACTTGTTATTTATGTAATTTATCTATTAAGTAGTTTCTGTATATAATCTGTGGAGAAGAGTGGTCATTATCTGAAGAAGTTGTTTTAACAACGAAAACGTTGCTACAGTTGTGATACGTTAAGAAATAAACTGCTTTATCTTAAGGAGCGTGTTTCTGTCATTGACGGGTTTGTTTTCCTCATTGTGAGTTGGTGTTCCTGCTGGTTTCCCTGCCTGTTTTCTGCCTTGTTTTAAGAGGTTTTGTTGGTACTGCAGCCTTTCTGGTTTTGTGTGCTTTGTTATGGAGGCAGGCACGGGGAATTCTGCCGCAAGTGCTATCGGCGCCTGTGCGGAGGATGGAGTGCAGTCAGTGGCTTCCTTTTCACGCCAACTTACGGGACAGCTTACCCAGCTTGTACAGCTTCTTACTCCCTTGGGTCAAGGGTTACAGGCCGTCATTATGGAACAACGTGAATTGCTCAGGGCTTTCACCTCAAAGACTGTTGCCTCTAATTTGCCTCGTAGTTCCAATACAAGTCGTGGTGCTTGTGAGGTCCAAGACGGAGGTTCCTCTTTCAGTTTTGCTAATACTCCTGCAGTTTTTCGTGACCGGAATGAGGATGTAACAGTTTCTGAAGTTAATGGTGCTGCTTCTGGTGGACAACCTGTTTCTTCCTTTAAGGACGGGGTGGCTCACAAACCCATATTTACTTTTAACGAAGACAGTGTGAGTAATTCTAACATTAGTTCTTTCTCAGATAATATGCGCTTGCTTCAACAAGTATTGCATAAATATAAAACTTTGGAACTGGACAATCTTTATTTGAATGAATGTTTGAACAAACATATAGTCCCTAAGGGGCTACGGGTGTACAAATACCCGCATCATGTGGAGCGTGGCAGTGATTTTCACACTGAGCTCCTTAGATTGTTTGATGAATGTGGCCTGGGGATTGTCAGGGCCATTATTAAAAGAAACGAAATGGATATGCAAGTTTTGTTAAAAGATATTTTTAAATATAATGATGTCATTACTGCTGATTTATTGTTTACCATTGAAACGGAAAAGTAGAAATATTATGACATGAGAAAACACATTGACCAGCAATGCAACATTACATTAAATCGTAAATATAAAAAATTAAATAGGGACCTCAAGGAATATGCTGAAGGTAAACATTATCCCAGTCCCCCTTTGTTTAGAAGTGGGTATAGACATCCTCCAGTCCTTAGGGATAATTCTAGTTTGGTGGAGGACTTGATTCCACCACAGGAACCCTTTCCCCCCTTGGTCCATCCTGAAGAACATTACCAGGAGGATTTTTTACTGAGGAGGTCGGAACGCTTGCGCAAACAGTCCCATCATCAGCAGATGAATGGACAATTGATGGGACCACAGCAGGGAATGAGTGGACCTCCCTCCAAGGGGTGGAGGGGGAACCAGAGGGAGGACTGGTAGGTTCGGAACGGATTGTCATTACTCCTATAGGAAATTATTTTAAGTACTCTTTCAATGATTACCACATATACAACTATAGTGATCTTGCTATTTCTGATATTTGGTTTTCCTTATTCACTAAAGGCTTCAAATTCGTGCCTAGTAGGGGGAGCAGTTTGGTTAACACCATGTTGGATGTTAAACTTTTTGTTCGCAAATTGAATTTGCAACACATTTTTGGATCTACTTCCAAACAACATGGAATTAATCTTAAAAAATCTAGTACATATAATCCCCCTTTACACCCCCAGTTAAAAAATTTGGAAAATAGAATTGAACAACACATCCGGAGAAAGGTGGGAAGAGCTAAATACACTTCTAACTTAAGTGCAGCTGAGGCTACCCTGCTGGCGGAGCTAGGGGGTAACCCCAAAGTCCGGGTGATGGAACCGGATAAAGGGGGTGGCACGGTTATAATGGATCTACTGCTATATGAGGCTAAAATGCACAGTTTATTGTTAGATAATACCAAGTATACAACAGTTTCTTTGAATGAGGTAAATATTTCCTATAAAAGAATTGATCTGGCGCTTAAAGATCTTTTGGATCAGGAAATTATTGAAATAGATCTTTACAATTTTTTGGAAAATACCCATCCTAAGGTACCTGTTATTTTTGGGGTACCAAAGATTCACAAAAATGTGGATGATCCTCCCATGCGTCCGATCGTTGCAGCCCAGGGGTCCAAAACCCACAATCTATCCAAATTTCTGGATTGGAAAATGAAGCAATTGTGGGGAAAACATGATTATCTTCTTAAGGACTCGTGGGAATTTTTGCGAGGGGTTTCTCCTGATCTTTTCAGGCCTGATATATTCTTCGTTACAATCGATGTGGTTGATCTATTTTCAGTGATACCCCATAGTGTTGGGTTAGAATGGATGGAAGAAGCGTTATGGGCCTGTGCGGGTGTTACAAACAATGATGTCCATCTAGTTTTACATTTGTTGGAAATGGTTCTTAAGTATAACTACATCTATTTTTCTGGGGAGTATTTTCAGCAGATTTCAGGGGTTTCTATGGGAGCCAATTGTGCTCCAACGTATGCAGATATTATTTTGTCAGTCTGGGAACAAAAATTTGTTGTACATAGTGAATTTTCCAAGTATTGGATACACTATACTCGATTCCTGGATGACATTTGTATCTTTTGGATTGGGCCACAGGGTCTTATAGAAGATTTCATTGCTTATCTGCATACTACAACGGATTTTTTACATTTTACCCACAGTGTATCTGCTGAACAGGTCAATTATCTGGATGTCACCCTTAGCAAACTGGGTGAAAGGTTTAGTTCTTGTATTTACAGGAAGCCTTCGTTTTCCAATGGGTACCTCCATTATTCAAGTTCACACCCCAAATTTCAAAAAAGATCTATTCTAAAGGGGCAATTTGTGAGGGTGTCTCGTATGACATCAGAAGACCATGATTTTGGTATCGAGGGGGACAAATTGAGGTCCTTTTTTCTGGATAGAGGGTATCCTGTTGGACTGATTAATTCTGTGTATGATGAAGTCAGGAAATTTAGAATAAACAGGTTTTCCCCTATTCTAGGGAAGGCCAAGACGGAATTACAAGGTGACCTATCTCATAGGTCTATTGATAAAATGGGCCCTGACCAGTTCTTTATTACACAATACAGTGAACATGCAGGACAGATCAGACACATTATTGAAAAAGAATTCAGTGATTTCAGGGAATTCACTGATTTGATCAATCTTAAAGATCTAGCCTGCAAAACTGTATATAGAAAAGGGTTTAATGTAAAGAGGACATTAGAACAAAGTTCCAGGTTGAGGGATATAAACATTCCGAGGAAAGGGAAGTTTCGCTGCGGGTGTTGCACACAATGCAAGTATATAATGGATCAGGAATGTATATACTTGGAAAGTAGAAACAGGAGATTGTGGTCAAATAATTATTATAACTGCAATTCTAGGGGCTTAGTTTACCTAGCTGTCTGCCGTTCTTGCCAGGCATTTTATGTGGGAAAGACGGAGAGGCAGCTAAAGAGGCGTGTATATGAGCATGTTTATGACATTCAAAAGAAAGTTAATACTAATGCGTTATATAGGCACACTGTTGTCTGCGAAGGAGCAGCATTTAAGTTTTTTGCCTTGGAATCAGTAGCACAGTGCAATAGGGGAGGTAATTGGCCTGCACTATTGTCTCACAAAGAAACATGCTGGCAGATTTTGTTGGAGTCCAACAAGCCCCCTGGCTTGAACGATTCCATTTCAATTGCTCCTTATTTAAAATTGAAAGCAGAACAACTGTAAGGAGCAAATAGATTATATTGTTTTGTGTAGCATATATATATTTTTTACAATGCACACATGAGAATTTCAGATGTTAAATTGTTTTATTCATTGTGGTTCTTTTCATATATATTTTTAAAAATTATATTGTGTGTTGTTATTATAGTATAATTGGTTGAAAAATATACAATATATAATATATATATTTTTGTATAGAGCCATGAAGTTGATTCAGTAATGTATATGTAGGTATTTTAATTTAAAGTGATGAGTTTCTTATTTAACATGAATTTAGGAGGAATTGATTATGCATATAAATATGTAAAATTTTTTGATGCATACTATATTGAAAGTATTTGAATTTCATGTGAATATTTTAGCGTTTGACATGCATTTTTATTAAGAATATTTTTATTCAGTATGCTTTCGCTTTAATTAGTTAATTATGTAATTTATCAATTAAGTAGTTTCTGTATATAACCTGTGGAGAAGAGTGATCATTATCTGAAGAAGTTGTTTTAACAACGAAAACGTTGCTACAGTTGTGATACGTTAAGAAATAAACTGCTTTATTTTAAGGAGCGTGTTTCTGTCATTGACGGGTTCGTTTTCCTCATTGTGAGTTGGTGTTCCTGCTGGTTTCCCTGCCTGTTTGCTGCCTTGTTTTAGAGGTTTTGTTGGTACTGCAGCCTTTCTGGTTTTGTGTGCTTAGAGACAAATGAGTGACAAGTTGTTTAAGGTAGGTTGGAGAAGTGGCAAATAAAAAGCTTAAGTGAGGACAGCTAGGCACATTCATAGAAATGAAAGAGGCCAGGCTGTTGTTTGAGGCTAACATAACAAAAGAAAGATACCTACAGCCAAGTGTTCCCTACATTTAACAGCAGCCAGGTACTACCTAATCCCACTATAGTAAAGAAGGATAGATGTGGATGGGAATTCCTCTGCACATGGTGTCTGAGGTAGGAGATGATAACTAATTTACCATTTTTCCACTTTTTTGTTTTCCTTTCTCAAACAAAAGTTAGCCAGCAGGTATGTGCATTGGCATTATTGATTTCTACAGCACATTGTAAAACAAAATTCTGGGAGAGTCAAGAGGGTAACAGAATTTTGCATCTCTGCACATAGACTAGCTGGAATCTGGGCTGGGAACTAGAGCTACAGTGCATTAATTTTGGGTAAAAGTCTACATTCTGCATCCATTTTGGGTACAGGTCACCATGCTGTGAAGTAGTTGCTTACTAGCCATCTTTTGTGCTTCTTAATAAACTGGGTGTTATTGATAAGGTGCCATCATTTGGCTATAAATTGTGACTGGCCATAAATATTTGAGAATCAAAGGTATGGCTATGGTCCTCTCTACCAACATGTTTTTTGCCTAAAAGAGGCATGGGGGAGATATAAGATTGTGGCATATGGCTTTGGTGATTTAACCAAATATTTTACCTTTGTTTATTATTTTACCACAAGTCAATTTTTTAACTAGGCTCTGAAAATGATATTATCTTATTTGCCCACCAAACTGACCTTATATTTTAAAGACTAGAATATTGACAGCATACTGGTAACTTAGTGGTAAAACCCTAATTAATCTAAGCCTTCTAATTTTCTTGAAGTAATACTTTAAATCCAGGAGCTAAACACTGGCAAAGTTTGGTTTACTATCATTAACTCGACTGACAGGTGGTCTTGTCCACCTGTTTGAATCCCACATTGTGGACACTGGAATGGTGAAAACCAACATTACCAACTATCCAACCTTGCCCCCTTCTGGACCCATGGTAATGCTTGCTCATGGGTCCAGAGCGGTAGGGAGTTTTGAGGTTTGTTGTTTGTGTCAGGTATACCAGAATATGGCATTCCAACTTTCATGGAAATCTTTTGAGCATACAAAGACTCAACTGCCTGTGAGTTGAGTATATGATAGTAAACTTTATATTTTCCTATCAGTCCCTGACATATATTGCACCCTTAATCAGATAGACAGGTATGCCAGCTAGTCAACCCTCTATTGCCATCATCACAGCAATAGAAGATTGGCCTAATGCTCAAAGATCTTTTACTTAACTAGTCACTGTTTGTGAGAGATACAAGGAACTAGCCAAATTCAAGGCCACATACTCACAAACAAACACACCCTGTGAGCATTACTCCCATGCACCACACTCTGTATATACCCACACTAAATGATCATATGCTGACACACTAAAAAAATAATTTCTCAAGCCATAATGAACTAGTAGGTGCAAGGCCAGTGTAAACTAAGCATTGTGACACTGATTAGTGACAACACATCTGAGAGTCCACAAGACACAGCACATTCTAAACCAAAGCAATCTTCATACACAAATAGAAATGTATTAGTTATTGATGACTGCATAGTTGTGCAGACAGATTCTAGACTCATGAGGCTAAAGAGAAGCAGGTTGACAGTGAGCCATCTTTTAGGGGCCAAGATTACTGACATTACAAGGGCCCTTTGGACCCTTAAACCAGACTAATATTATTACATCATGGTGGTGTCCCATGTTGGAGTAAACACCCTGGCACACACAACCCTGGTGGTTATGGAGAAAGACATGACTGAGCTCTCAATATATATCACAAATGAAGAAAAGGGCCTAGTATTGAGTGGAATCCATCTATCTCCATAAATAATGCTGAGGTTTAAAGAAAAAATGCTTGGCTTTAATGAATAGCTAAACACTTGATGTCAGTCTATGTGGGTACAGTATCTGTCAGCATGGGATGAGATGCTTGACAACTGTACTTGCTTCAACAGGGAAAGTTTGCACCTCTCACTCCAAGGCTTCCCCATACTAGTGAAAGCTTTTACTTCCCCCACTATGCCTTTTTTAAGCAAGGTCCAGCTGATGGACTTCCCAACCTAACTTCCAAAATAAATCAATCACTGGTCCATATCATGGTGGTACTACGTAATTTTAGAAGTCTAAGCTGCAAGACCTAGAGACCCTCCTGTATTTGGAACACTTCTATGTATATGTTGATATTGAGACCCGGTTTAAGGGCTGACAGCACTCCTTCAATACCTAGGTTTTGTGCTTACCACTTGATTAGACCTGATAGACACTGTGGTGGAGTATCCATATTTGTTAGGGACCACATTACCTTAGCTCAAAACAGATACCTACAGAGCCTGATGCAGAGATCACAAACATTCAAATCCTGCTAACTGTCAGGTCATAGTGCAACAGGATCCCCACTATGTTTCCAGAAAATCACACAACATTCCTAAATATTCTTATTGAACTCCTCATAAGTAGGAATACTGTTATCCTAGATAATTTTAACTCGCCATTAATTAACCGGGGGACCTACACAGCCAATGTAGGATAGCCCCCAAAAAATCTTAGATTTTATAAACAAGACCTCCCTGGACTAGATTGTTAATATACCTACAAAAAGAACAGAATACTCCTGACATAGTCAAAACAACTTTAGCAATGGTATATACCATTCTCAAGCTATTTCCCTCAGTGGTCAACTCAGACCACAAAATAGTGACCTTCTCTTTTAAAACCACCAAACTGTTAGAAAGAAATATTAAAGAATTCAAGGACATTAAACATACACACCTCCTACAATTATATGATGAAGTTGTTAAATTCAAGTATAAGGGCATTACCCACAATAAGAATCAAAATGGAGAAATCAGTCTGGGAAAATCCACAAGAACAAAAACAAAATCCACATGTTTTTAAACATGAGATCTTATTTATACTTCCCATTATTTAAAATAATTTGTTATACATTTTTAAATGTATGGTAGCAAAATTTTGGTTGTTATATTTGTAGAAATTTATAAACGTATAAATTTTAGAATATGTGTTTATACTCAAAATGACAATATGAATTTTTTTATGCTTCTCTATGTTTTTGGTTATATACCTTTAAGAAATGATGAATTGGAATTTAATTATCTTAATGAATGTAACAAATGTATTGATACTTGTATAGAAAGTATTAGTGAACATGGAGTTACAGTATTTGTATTCTGATGAAGTCTCTTCAAAGATGAAAAGCTAATCGTACGTTCTATAAGCTTAAATGAAAGTGTTGTGGTGTGACTCATGGTGACTCAAATTCATTTCAGTTCCTTTCTGGAGCTAGGTTTCGCTGACAGCAGTATTTGGATTTTTTTTTGGCATTACCCATACTGTTGATATTGCAAACAGATATGCAGAGAAGTTCAATTTGCACCTAGACAAATGTATTGCATTGGCAGTCCCAATGAAACCCAGGCAAACAGAAACATTAAAAACAAACCAGTATGATACTTCTCAAGCATTAATAAACTATGTAATAAAATGAAGAAACTACATAGCGGAGCAAATGATTCCCAAATTAAGGAGAACATCAAACAGCTAGATAAGAAACTAAAAACGGACATGAAAAACAACAAAAAAATTCCATAAACTCAGACTAGATACAGAAGTCAAAGCCAACTACATGTCATTCTTTAGTGATGTCAGAAAAATAAGAAATAGCATCCAATATTGCTCTGAGTTTATTCATATTACTAATTACTTATATCCGGTAGATATTGGTAACATATTAGCAAATAAATGTAGTGATAGCTTCATTCCAGAGACATCTATTCCAAACCAAACGTATCTCTTATGGAATTAAGCCACCAATCATCATGAAAGATTATGTACCGAAATTACTCTTCAAAACAGGGAATTCCTCATTTATGGTATTTGACAACATACCCGGTTGCCTAATTAACAACACTAAACAAGAATTGGTGGACCACATTCCTCAAGTTCTTCAAGCTTAGTCTAGCCACTGGCTTTGTCCCACAGCAGTGGCACACATCTGTTGTGATGTTACTCTACAAGGGTGACCCAACCTCAGACCTTGGCAATTATGAACCCATCAGCCTAAGAAGACCTGTATGAAAAAACATGGAACATACCATAACTGACCTAAATAACTAATATCAAAAACCTTCTCAGAAATGGCCCCAGCAGTTTGGTCTTGTGATGATGAATGAATGAATTCTGATGAATCTTGTGAACTTCTTTGAGAGAGTTCATCAGCCTGTAGACTGTGGACAAGCAATGCACACAGCGTACCTTGACCTAATCAAGGCATTCAATATAAAAAAATATGCAAATATAATAAACAAGATGATACAACATCAAAATGAGCCATGATTTGGTTAAGTGGATAGCCACCTGGCTTAGTGATAGGACTTACCCAATAAGAGCACGAGTAGAATCTTCTGACAACATGAAGATGACCAATGCCAGTCCCACAGGGATCTCTGTTGAGACCTCTGCTGTTTGTATATACTTCTCTAATCTCCACTTATGAAATGAGAGTCTTTGATTAACCAAGTTTACAGATTATTGTAAACTACTGTAAGCTAGGAATCATAATCAGGTCCCCCGCTGGCAAACAGGAACTCCAACAGGAGGTCACACTTGTCAATAGCTGGTGGACTAAAAATGGGCTCAAGCCGAATGCCAAAATGTGCAACATTGTAACAGTTGGTAAGCTCCCCATAGCTACAGCTTACTGTATAGATGGCTCACAACTTCAAAAGGAAAGTGTCACAAGACACCTACTTGGGTGCACAGCTCCCTATATTGGTCCATCATAATAGAACAATGGCTAGGAAGTCCATTTCCCTTGCACAGCTCATAGTAAAAGGTATTTCTACCAGATCAAAAGAAGCCCTAACTACCTTTTACTTCACATTGATTTGTGCCTTGCTTCTTGGGCTATAAGGAATCCAGTAGCCCAAGAACGGGTATACATCAAAAAATCAGTCAAATTAACACTAGGGCCGGAGACCTAAATCTACTCCAACAAATAAAAGAGGAGGGATAGCTTTTGTAACTCAGTACCTACCCCTTCTCTGGAACAAACCTCTTCTCTAAGTTAAGCAGTGTGATACACTATTTGCCTATAAATGGAGCATGACAACATGATTGGCATTCATAAATTCATTCCTGGTATGAATGGCTTGGCCATTCATGAGAAGAGAGGCAAGGCCTAAGGGTGGGTACTGGCAAGGCAGAATTTGCCTTGATGCTCATTTGCCTTGTATTCCTACGATTCTATGACTGTACACTATTTCTCCATTAATTTATGGTAAATGCAACTGCTGGTGCTCATAAATCCATAGTGTTTCCAGTGTAATCTAAAGCAGCATTTGTTGAATGCACAGGCCTATGCAAGTTATTGCAAAGCAAGTAGCATAAAAGGAACAGTGAAACCATAAACAATCTGAGCTGGGAATTCTGGGTATATTTCAGTCACTTAGGAATAGTTGCTTACAGGGTATATAGAAAAAAATTACACAAGGACTAGACACAGACTTAACAAAAAAAAAAAAAAACGGGAAGGGAAAAGTTCAGTATAACACATGATTTCAGAAATTCTGAGTGAATTTATATATGTAAGAGTTCAATATATTTCAATAAGAACAGGACCACTGACCTTTGATTCCTGTTCCATATATGTAATATATTTCCTAAATGACATGTACCTACCGATGTTCCCATTAATGCAACTCAGAAAATTAACATTATTTTATATTTGGTAAAACATAATATGGTTTGTTTTTTATTATGTTCCCATGTTATATATTGCTTTTCTCTCTCTAACATTCTGAAAGTGAAAGTTACAGGAAGTTTTATGCTTACAGCAATAATCAAAGCTGAACATTTATACTCTCAGCAAAGCTGCCTGTATTTACTTTTAAAAGAATACATTAATTTTTATCAGGCTATCAGTCTGAAGTACCAAGAAACATATTCTTTAAGTATATATCCCTTTTCATCTTACACGTCCCCTGAATGCAGAATCTTTTGTCTTATTCCACCCACACTCTGTATTTTCCTTTGATGGCCTTGACCACACTTAGAACTGACTAGAGAATTTGAAGTAGGCAGTACTATTGTGCAGTTTTTATTTTCAGTATTCAGCCTTGGTCCTTTTGTTAGCACAGCTTCTTTGTTGCTTTGCAGTGCGTTCAGCATATTCTTGCCGTGGTGAATGCACTACATGTCAGTCATTTGTACCTGAAGTCCGCTTTTTAAAACTACCTTCTGTGTACACTGTTTACAGAACTCTGTATTCACTAAAATCCCACATGTGTATCACATATTGTACATCTTACAATTATTTTTTGTTTTACCGTACCTCACTGGTTTTGTCTTCAGTGTCTGGCCTATATTGATCATCCCTTCTCCACTACAGAATATACGACCCTTTGCCAAGCCACCTTTATGGCAAAGAGTTCATATTATCTGTAATTACATGACTAATGTCTCCTCCTCATCCTTTGACCTATGTCCTTCACAGTGGCACCTTGTGTGTCCAAATATTGAAAGCGATAGATATGATTAGCATTTGGAGTGGTTGGACAGTAATTTTCTATGCAACATGTATCTTAGTACATTATTCACTACAGAGTATTAAAAGAATGCTGCTACATTTCTTCCATCTCTCTTTTTAACTCTGAGGGTCCCATATGCTTATTTCAAGCACTTATGAACCACACTGTAGTATTTTTCACTCCTCGCATCTACACTGAGAAGATGTTTCACAATTTTTTCTCTAGAAAGTTTAACATTTTGTGTGTCAAGATAGAAGAAGGGAATTTAAAGCTACAGATCAAAAAATATTAGAAAAGAAAAATGTTTTTTAGATATTTCAGTATGCCGATTCATGACCATTAAATATTAGCATGTTTCAACATGTTTTATTTTATTAATGTGTTAACTAGGTAGGCATATTGGACCCTGGACTGCTTTCTGTCACAGCCCATTGGATTTTGCTGGTGTTACTCATGTTAGCTCCCTTTGTACATCTGTTAAGGAACATAGTTTCTGGTCTATGGTATACTTTTCAGCCAATGTCTCACCGATGATTTAGTCTGGATGCCTCCACATCCATTTTTTACATTTTTATAAAAAAATTTGTAAAATTGTCCTTTGCACAACAGATCATCCTGCTGATTTTGCTTGATGTCTTACTAAATTGTTTTGTTGGTGAGTTAGTCGACCAGACCATACTTTTCAGCAGGTGAAAGAGTGGCCTTATGGTACTATGGAGGTAAAGAGTTATTGGCTACTGATGCTGCTGCTGTCTTTTGGGTGTTGACTCATTAATGTTACCTGGCCACAGACAGAAAGTATGCAGCGCAGCTTTAGAATCAGCTCAGTGTTTATACTTATCAGTCCACTAACATACCTCATTACAACTGAGAGTTGCCTCCTAGCTGTAACACACAAGGAGAGAGTATCTGTAGGCAGGAATGCATCTTTCTCATTTTGGTTATCCAGCAGAATAAGTTCATGGACGTCTTACAGCTATAATTTAGACTATCTGAAATATATTCATTAAAGTACACCATACTGTGAAAGTAACTTAATGAATAGTGAAACCAGCACTGCACATGGTGAAATACCTACCGTATAAAGTGCATAATTTATTAGAAAATATATGTACATCAGGTACAGAAATGCATACATTGTAAGCATTAATGATTGCATTATACTCTTAGGGCTTCACATTGAAGATATTAATTAAATGAATAATTATAATATAGAGTGGTCTAGCACAAGAACACAATGTCTGTCTGCACTACTGATAGGCAGGGTTCTGATCTGACTACCAGAAAATGGATCCGAGTGTCAACATGAGAGAGAAAGAACTATACCATCTGTCCTGCTCAGTTTTCCTTTGGGAGGGATATTCCACCAATGCTGTGCTTCACCCCCATGTTTGCCTTAACCAGGTTGACTGTTAGTCCAGGTGCTATTTCAGGGATGATGTGCACTGCAGAGAACCAATTACTGCATTAGAAGTGGCCTGAGTCTTCCATTTAGGATAATACTGTTGCTCTAGTTCTCACCATGTGAACTCTGACCTGTGGGCTGGACCTGTGTTCCATGAGTTTAGTTGCATCAGAACAGCAAGTGTACGACTTTGTCTAGCTGATCATGATATCCTCACTCATTAAAGGAGTTTTAACATCAAATGTAGGACAAATCTTGGTTACTCTAGTCTTTAAGAAGGCCACTCTAAATGCAGATAATCTGGACAATTACAAACCTAGCTCAAATCTTCCATTTATCACCAAGCGTCTTGAAAATATAACTCATACACAACTTGATTCGTATTTGAGTGACAATAAGATACGTAACAGCTTCTTGAAAATATCATGCATCCATAACTTGATTCTTGTTTGAGAGATAAGATACATAATCCTTTCCAGTCTGGCTTCCACTTGAAGCATAGTATAGAGAAATCCCACACCAGTGTTTTTAACTATCTCCTATTGAGGAGAATATCAGTGTTGTTATTCAGTCATGCAACAACATAGCTAGGTCATCAACACAAAGCTGAGGATAGAGAGAACACACAAAAAATGTTTTTTAGAAGAGTTGAAAGCCACAAAAAAAGATACAAAAAAATGTTTCTAATAACAAGCTCTGTACTACAGTTAAATTATTACGTTTATTTTTCACAGCTGAGGCAATAACCATGGATATAAACACATTTGTTGCTATAGCCATGGTATTTATTAGCTGTGGTTGCTGAAATTAATCCTGGCACTCACTCATGTAGAAGATAACATAATTTAGGGGTGAAGTTGCCTTTTTCCTCTATGCAACCTAAAGGGGGAAGAACAGTGAAGAAGTATAGTTAATATACAGACTTAAGGTGGTTTATAGAGTGCTTTAACTGATTGTACAAAAATAGTTAGCAATCCCATCATATCTACCATTTTATAGATGCAGTCCCACTTGAGTGTGACCATCCATAGCTACAGCTGATTCTGAGGCATTCCTCAGCCTTGGCAAATAAGAGTCCTCTTATTGCTTGCATTGGACCTTAATAGGCCAATCCCAGTGTGGAATTCTGTATTCAGAATTAGCTCTGGCAAAATGTTTTTCACTCTGTTTGCAAAGTAGCTAACATTCCATCACCTCCACAGAATGTTAACATTGATGTTCATTAATAAGATTGGTCCACAGTTTGACATCCTAAGGGTCTCTTTCCCAAGTTCCAGCAGAACTGTTACAGTAAAAGTATTGATAAGGAATTTATTACTCCCTCATGCTGGAAAGTGTGAATTAGCTATACTATAGGGGTGTCAGTGTGCCACTCAGTAGGTGGTAAAGCCCAGTATTTCAGCTGTCTATTTCGGTATACCTGGAACAACTCATTAATTTCTTTCATCAAAATTGGAACTTGAACCACATTTTTCTGTAGCTGTGTCAAAAAGAAGAAACCATCCCCCAGTACACTTATGATTATAACAGTATTGCGCCTTATTTCAAAACAGTCTCATATGCAAGTTTCTTTGTTGTTGTCTTCCCTTGAAAACTGCTTATCTTTCACTTTACCCCATCTAAATGAGTAATCACTGCTTACCGATCAATGTCTGTATGCTTTTTGCAGCTCTTGGCAAGTTTATACCCACCTCTTTTAAAATATGTTGTTATACATCCTGCTTGGTAACCTTAATAAGCAACTGTGAATACCATGATGCAATTAACCCCAAATACTAGCTTGGTAAATCATGTGTAAATACTTTGTTGTAACTAACAAACTGTAATAATATGTTTTGTGCCCTGGACTGAGCTAGGAAATGGTCCAGCAGGATCAGTGCTGTACCACGGATAACTATGTCACATAAAAAGCATACTGAAACTGCATTATGCTAAAATTTTCTAATGAATTCCTCCCAAATTGTGCTCCCTGGGGGGCACTTTGGTATAAAACTGCCTGTCGTAGGTCTTTGGAAGTCTAACATCTGGTTTTCTATTGAAAGGAGAGAATTCCTAAAAGTTATCAGTTTCCAATTAAGGTCACCTCTGCCTACTTCTAGGTAGCTGCACTTTCCAAGGACATATGTTCTTTCTCATACTACCATCTTAATTGCATTTGTAAAACTCTGTATTCTCCAACTTTTTCAGCAAATCTGAATTTTGCCTTCATGCATTCCTCGTGGGATTCTTCTAACAAGTCCTGCAGGTCAGCAGTTTTACTATTGTCCTGTAAATTAAGCTTTTGCTGCAACTTAAAGGACTCCCACAATATTAAGATAGACATAGAATGGAGAGGGCTAGGATCACAATAGTTGACCATTGCAGTTTTGATTTAATCTCTGATGTCGGACAACTTTAAAATAAGCAGATGCATTCCCCAAACTTTTCCACCTTCCTCTGCTAATAGCAGTTTAAAAGAGACTACAACATGAGCAGTACATGGGGACTACTTCAGAAACATCCAACATAGTAGTTAAATTGCCAGAAACCAGGCAGTAGTTTAGACAGCTAAACTTGTCTGAGCCCCATACCTTTTAACTTGCAGACATTAAAAATAGGTATGAAGAAAGGCCCTTGAAATGTAAGTATATGCAATCAAAATTTGCACATAAATTAGCCTAATATTTGAATACCAAGTAGCACATAATTTTCCGCTTCCAATAGGGAATATGGGATACTACTTTGAAACACGTTTAAAAAACAGAGAGCGGTAAAAATGATGAAAACAATCCTTAGTACTGCAGTGAGCTTATATCCAACGGCACCACCCTCTCTGATCCCGAGGAAATCATAGCTATACTAGTGGATAAGATTTAGCTAAAAAATCTCCACTTCTCAGTTTTTCCCCTCACACCAGCCAGTCAGTACCCCTTGCCCCAATCCACACTTTGTTCTAGATGTCCTCACCAAAAATAAGGATACCAGCTCTATGACTGCAGACAACATTCTGGATTGTTTACTTGTTAGTAAGAAACACTACCTTCTTGACACTGCCAACAAACTTATTTACTTTTATCCTCTCATGGGGCATGTACTCAAGGCCTAGGAAAATGCTGCTGTGGTAACACTCTGCAAAGTTGTCCCTGCTGATGGCTGTAGGAACTACCGACCAGTTAGTCATACTAATGTCATTGGGAAAATAATGGAACATATAATCAGGAAACTTATAAAGAAAGGTATTGATAGCTTACAAGCTCTTGACCCAAACCAGTGTGGCATTGCAAAATGTATATCCTACGTACATAACCTGGTAGACTCTTTGAAAAAGCCATAGAGGCACTGGATGAAGTCAGGTCTGAACACACTGCCTACCTAGATCTACCAATGCCTTTACCACTACTCCTACTCTGGTGTTAGAGAAGAGCTGTCACAGTGGAATATAAATCCATACATTGCTCATTGGATATCTAATTGGCTTACATTCAAAACCACCTTAGTCAGACTTCAATAGATTTTGGTATCTACTTCTGGTGCCAGTTGTGGAGCCCAATTTGGACAGTTTTGTGTCCAAACTAAACCTGGTTTATCTGGTTTTGTCAGTAGTATGAAGTAGTAGATGTGTGTGTTTGTAGTCTTTTGTTTAATGTATTTGTTTGTCGACCTTTACTGATTTATTTTTATTTTTATTTGTATGTTTTATTGTCTGTTTTTTATATAATATTTTCATATTTTAGTTTTGTTTATTTTCAGTTTTCTTGCTGTCAAGTTAGATAGATTAGAACATTTTTATGGGCTGAGTGTAGCCCAGATTTGTGTCACTGAGTGTTGTTTATTTATGGTTAAGTTGTTGGGTTTTGTTCCTCATTCCCATTGGTGATATAGTAGAAACCTCCTGGTTGATTGGCTGGAGTTTGTTAACTTGGTAAGGTGATAGGATGTGTGCTATAGTGATATATGGTCATTTGATGATGATTATATTTTTGGGTTCAGAGTTGATCATATACCCTAATTTTGGCATGAAAGGTCTTTGTAGCTCAGATGTATTATTTCCTGTTCAGATAGCTTTAGACAGGATATCTGAGTGAGTTGTGGATTTTAGTTTTGATGTTTTGCTGCAGAGTATTTGGAAGATTATGAATATTTATTCATGTGCCGATTGCTTTATATGCTAGTGTTGCAGCTCCAATATGTAGTGGCTAGATTGAATTAATCATGAATTATTATTAAGAAGAAGGAAGGTTTTGTTATCGAGTTATTGTTTTGCTTGGTGAGGCAGGAGTTTATTAAGTTGTTTGGTTTTGCTGCTCCTTCCCATTGGTGGGATAGTAGAAATATCTGATCTGATTGGATGGCGTTAGTTAACCTAGTAAGGTGGTAGAATGTGTGTGATAGTGATGTGCAATCATTCTCTGAAGATTGTACTATTGAAGCAGACGTTGATTATATATTGCCTTACTTTTTCTATGTAAGGTGTTCATAGTTTCATAATTTGATGTTGGTTGAGATAGCTTGTGGATGGGCTATCAAAGTGAGTCACTGGCTTTTTAGTTTGGATGTAGTGATAGTTAAGTTTGGTGTCATGATTTTTTGTAAGAGTAGAAATGTTTACTCAAGTGTTTCTATTATTTTAAGTATAATGCTGCCATGTTGAGACGGAGTGGTCAGGCTAGATTATTGTATATTTAGAGGAAAGTTCTATTATCATGGTATTACTTCACTAGGTGAGTTGTGAGTTGGTTTATGGGTAATGTTTTTGATTGGGCCAACCTTGTGTTTTCTGGTTCTTATAGGTTAAAACCTAAATACATGGTGATTGGTGCTAGCTGGTGCATGACACATCTCTTTCTTTTTAGATTAGTCATTGGTTTTGGCGCTAGTTCAATAAGTATTATAGGCTTATGAGTTATAAGCCCATAAAAGCTATTGAGAGACTGTCCATGTTAGTTGTAAGTAAGGCCTATAGAATTAATAGGCATTTACTCATGAGATGTATAATTTGATTAATAGTTATGTCAATTGTTACAATTGGCATTAAATGGAGGGATTGATTAAGCAGAGGGTGCAGTCGATAATGTTAGATGCTCAAGCAGTTACAGATGTAAGCGATTCTTTTACCAGTGTTAGGAAAGGTGCATGGATACTGTTTATGAAAGCGCTTGTTGGTGCAATACAACAACATCCATAGTGGTAATTTTGCTGTGTGATCTGTAAAAATATAAAGATTTTTGATTAGATTTGTTGTCATCAGTTCATACATTAGTTTATTTTGATTCCATGCTTGCTTCATTGGCTAGTTTTAGAAAGCATGCAGAGTTTATAGGTTGATGGCTTCCAACCCTGACTGGTGATAGTGAGTAGATTAGCAACTTGATTCTATGAACATAATACAATGAATATCGAGGATTGTGGTTGAGTATTCAATCATAGTGAAGGCATTTTAATGCCTATGATAGGTCATGGCTTATTTTTTAAGTATCGGATAGGTCAGTTGTTTTGAAGGCCACACTTGATTGGCTGTTAAGTATGTTAATGTATTAATATTCACAGTTTGTTTTTTAATTGCAATTTGATTTCTACTGGTTTGTGTTTTATTGAAACATATATTTAAAAGTATTTTGAAATGTTTTTATTTTGGTCTGAAGAAGCGACATTCAGTCACAAAAGCGCTTACCGTTTTCATTCTTTTACAGTAAAAAATTCTGTATTCTTGTAAACAGTGTGGTGGATGATAAACACATTTATTTCCACATCTGAGGCAATAGTCATGGTTATAAACTCCATTCATTGCAATAACCATTGTATTTATTACCTGTGGTTGCTGAAATTAATCCTGGCACTAACTCATGTTGAAGATGTAGACCTTATGGGAGAAGTTGCTGTCTTCCTCTAAGCAGTCTAAAGGTGGAAGAACAGTGAAGCATTATAGTTAATATACAGACTTAAGGTGGTTTATGGAGTGTCTTAACTGATTGCACAAAAATAGCAATTCCATCATATCTAAGATTTTATAGATGCAGCCCGACTTGAGTGTGACCATCATAGCCACAGCGGAGTCTGAGACATTACTCAGCTTTGGCAAATAAGAGTCCTCTTATTGCTTGCATTGGACCTTAATAGGCCAGCCCCAGTGTAGATGTTCAGGATTAGCTCTGGCAAAATGTTTTTCACTCTCTTTGCAAAACATCTAACATTCCATCGCCTCCACAAAATGCTAACATTGATGTTCATTAATAAGATTGTTCCACAGTTTGACATCTGGCTGGATTATTGTGTATTTAGAGAAAGGTTCTATTGTCATGGTATTGCTTCGCTAGGTGAGTTGTGAGTTGGTGTGCGCATAATGTTTTTGATTGGGCCAACCTTGTGTTCGCTGGTCTGATAGGTTAAAACCTAAATGCACAGTGATTGGTGCTAGCTGGTGCATGACACACCTCTTTCTTTTTAGGTTAGTTATTGGTTGTGCTGCTAGTTCAATACGTATGATAGGCTTATGGGTTATAAGCCCATAAAAGCTATTGAGAGACTGTCCATGTTAGTTTAAGTAAGGCCTATAGAATTAATAGGCATTTACTCATGAGATGTATAATTTGAGTAATAGATATGTCAATTGTTATGACTGGTATTAAACGGAGGGATTGATTAAGCAAAGGGTGCAGGGTCAGTTGTTTTGAAGGCCACACCTGACTGGTTAAGTATGTTAATGTATTAATATTCACTGTTTATTGTTTAATTGCAATTTGATTTTTATTGGTTTGTGTTTTATTGAAACATATTTTTGTGGCAAATCAGTGAGGATTGCATTCACTAAATAATGACAGGCATTTGAGTTTCAGACTTCATGTCCTTCAGAAAATGCATGGTATAACAAGATCTTTTATTCTAGCGACTTTCTACATTTATAAGAGAAATATTTAAAACTTGTCCTATTTTGGGGGCATTGTTTCCTCATTATCTTTGGCTTTGTCCAGATATTTCATGCCAGATGTTGAGAGCTATGCTCCCTAAGGAACTGCATAACTTTTTCTAGTACCATAAAGCTGTATGGCTTTTCCTCTTTTTTTAATGAAAATTTTTGTAGGATATTTAATAAATGATGAAAGACCATTTTAAAGCATAAAGTATACACAAAGATAAAAAAGAGTTTTGCTCCTGCATGGTCCATGATGCAAAGTCCTGGAACAGATTCATTGTCACTCCCATCTTTAGCAGCATTCTCTCCCTAAACATGAAGTTAAGCAATTTAAACACAATTTGACTAGATGGAGGTCTAACTGGGTTAGGTGGTTGTAGTGTCGGATGAGCTGTCCCCACTGTTATCAGAATCGATGGACTTAAGTACAATGTCCTTGTGAACTGCTTTTCAAGAACTCTTCATCTGTCTCGTCCTTCTATGGTTTGAGGCAGCTATGCTAGCTGAAGGTTTTTGCACTCCTTCCCTTGTTCAAGGTCATCCAGTTTGTTTTTCAAATTTGGACATTTACATCATGTAGGTGCAAACTTCTCTGGAAATGGGTGGTGGCAGCCTTGAGGCTAACCACCAATCAAGGGAGGTCAGTTTGGCAATAATAGAAGCATCAATAGCTACTTGTCTGAACACATTGTCTTGTTAAAGCAAGGCAATATCCTCCAATATCTTAGCCACTAAATTGGATAGATATTGCTCTTGCTTGGGATATCCACAATATGGCGTGAGTCACCTGGGCCATCCACTTTGTAACTGCTCACCAAGCTCCCAACAGCTGTAGGCTTAAAAGACTAGATAGAACTTTCAGTTTTTAAGGATTGCTTTCATGATATGGTATTCTTTTAGTACAGGTATAATTATTTAATGTTTATATTAATGCAAAACGGTGGGAAAGGATACTTTATTATATGATGCCAGAAAAAGCTCCAGATGCAGCGTGTTCAGTTGATCATTTCTTGCTCTGCCCATGATGCCCTAAAATGAAATTACATCAAGCATTAGGCAATAGAAACTAAAGGGTACATTTTCAATGCATTAAGATGGATGCTTTGGGAAAATGTATGTTGTCATGTAGTCAAACATCTGATGGTGACTGAGAGATAATAACAACAGATGTCATCCATCTAAAAGCAGGAGCAGTGTCAGGAAAAAGTAGTCCAGTGGATGAATAGTAAAAGTGGAATGAATTACCATATTTAATCAAGGAGGCCAATACACTGACAGCTTTTCAAACTACACTGGGTAAATACACGCAAATAAAGAAGAATAAAGAATTTACAACCATTGCTCTTTAAAGTTAGACATACATATATGCATATGTATAAGTAAATATGTTTGTGTGTGTGTGTGTGTGTGTGTGTGTGTGTGTGTGTGTGTGTGTGTGTGTGTGTGTGTGTATATATATATATATATATATATATATATATATATATATATATATATATATATATATATATATATATGGGTCTACTTCAGAATGTTGACCATTCAGAATGCTGACTTTCATATGGCCGACACCATATGATCGACATTTCGAAAGACCAACATCCCGAAATAGCACCATTTACCTACCTGTAAATGGATTCACTTTAGAAGGTCGAAATACTGAAATGTCAAAATTCAGTATTTCGAGCCCATAAAGTGAAATCCTGAAATGAGCGAAAGCTCAGAAGCACGAATTTCAAAACCTCGAATACCGGAGGTTTTGAATTTGGTGCTTCTGAAGTTCCACTGTGGTTACAGATTCAGGTAAGTGTGTGTGTGTGTGTGTGTGTGTGTGTGTGTGTGTGTGTGTGTGTGTGTGTGTGTGTGTTAAGGGTTTTGGGTAGGGGCTGTGGTGTGCATTAGTGTTTTGTTGCTGTGATGTGTGTGTGCGAGCAGAATGCAACTTGTGTGGTGGTGTTGTGTGTGTGTTTGTGTGTAGTGCAACCTCGGAGTTAGAATATTTAAGTAGGGGGGTGTGGGGGGCACAGCCCACCACATGGAGGGTGCAGGGGGGGGCTTGACCCCAGGCTTTTATGTAGTAGAGAGCTTGTGTTTGTGTGTGGGGAGGATGGTGTGTGTGTATGCAGTAGTAGCCCGAAATTCAAAATCTCAGGTGTGCAAGATTTTGAATTTTGCACTTCTGAGTTTTCTATGTTTCAAAAATTCAACTTTATAGCTTCGAAATACTGTATTTCGACATTTCAGTATTTCGAGGATATAAAGTGAATCCCCTGTAAACACAGTGGAACCCCCCACACCCCCTGCTACTTAAATATTCTCACTCCGAGACCGCACTACAGTGCAGGAAAGGGGAATCTCCCAGTCCTGCACTGTAGCGGCCTTTCAAATGTTCGCTCATATGGTGTCGGCCATATAAGCTTCAAACATTTGAAAGTTCGAACAAATGAAGGGCTCCCATATATATATATATATATATATATATATATATATATATATATATATATATATATATATATATATATATATATATATATCTATACACACATACATACATGCACATACATATGTGTGTGTGTGTGTGTGTGTGTGTGTGTGTGTGTGTGTGTGTGTGTGTGTGTGTGTGTGTGTGTGTGTGCATATAGGTAGGTATGCACAGGTACATGACTGCTTGCTTGCATGCATATGTTCATATGTAGAGGTTAATAGAAATGCATGTGTTTGTGTACAAATACACACATACTCATAAATGCATATATACTTATATATGTATACGTGTATGCGTGTATGCATGTTTGCATATTTATCTGTTTGGTGGATGTCAGGTGAATGTCATCTCACTGGAAAACTGTACATTTTAATTTGTGTTATCTCATTCTCTGCAAGATCATCAATCAGAGCCACTGCTTAATCCACACTTGCTCAAATTTGTGAAGACAGCAGCATACTACCAACAGCAGAGGGCCTGAGTTTCTGAAACAGGGGATAAGTTTTAAATCTGTGGCACATATGATTTAACTCAGGTTGTTACAGATTAATAATTTGCACTGCCAGGCATTCATCCATGATCTGTGTGCCTCATCTGTTGGCAGTTATGGACCTGGTGCTGTAATTTTTTGGTTTAATGTATGACAGTAGTGTGGTAACTTCAAAGCAAGGGAGTTACAGGAATGTATTAATGAGGCTGAATGGAATAGGTTGGGGCTATATTATGAGAGGTCAATGACCATTTAACCATAATCAAGCCACAGCTGGGGTCAGTCATCCACAGATTATGTCAGTAGCTTTATTGACTATATATACCTCATACACCCGATTGTGATTGATAGGGGTGGACCTAAGTGAAATGGAACCTAAGACAAAGGACATTTTAGAGCGTTTTTTACAGCCTTTTTTATCCAATGGTGGCCTGAACAAAAAGGAAAACAAATAAATTCTTAAAAGTTGAAGAATTTGAGAGATGGAAATACACATTCTCTAGACAGGCAGTGGCTTGCTTCCATGTAAATTTAAGGTAACAGCTGTCTGCACATGATCTTTAAGTTTCATTTCTTCAAGCTAATATGGCATTTCTTGAACTTATTTAATTCAGCTAAAATGACATTAATTTCTTTTCATGGCTAAGGATTGATAAAGGTTCTGAGAATGTACTGTCTTAATTTTTCACAGGTCAGTAATCATTGTTTGATTTTTGTGGGACAGACTGCAGACTGTATGGACATTTCTTGATTGCATAACAGAACTTTAAGTGTTACATTTCAGTTTAGCAAAGGCCAGCCTGGATGCAGAGATGGATATGAGCCACAAAGCAAGTGAAGGAGAATATGTAACTGTGTGCACAAAAGTTGTGATCTCATAGAACATGAATTAAGTACAGTTTTATATACAAATAATTGAGACTTGAGAATGTCACCTGTCATTGTCAAGCTGTGAACATATACAAGCAATTTCTTATGGTGCAGTAGCTTCTCCTAACTGCCTGTATTGTCTTCATTCCTTACATCATTAATTCCATTCGCTCCATTTAAATCTATGATAAACCAATAGTGACACTCAGTTGTTGTAATGTAGATGGCTTCATGTTGATCCATTGAAGATGGTTTTGATGAAAGCAAGTAAACCAAAACCGGCTTGCTGAAACAGCCTTCAACGGACATTGAAACAATTTTCTTTGCAGGGGACCAAGCTCTCCCTGCACCCTCGATGTGGGTAAACACATCCCTGGAATTATGTATACCAGGTTTGAAGTCGCACAACAGTGGTGAAAAAGGCAATCTCCACTTTCGTCCAAGGTGGTTTTGGAGGACTAGCTTCTGTTTCTTTACATTCCCAGAAATTGCATTTATTTATTTTTTTCTGAGGTGGTGGTGCTGCGGTAGCATTGTCGCCTCACAGTAAGACATTGTCCTGTTCGATTCTCAGCTAGAGCGTCTTCTGTGTGGAGACATGCGTGAATGGGCGTACCTTCATTGAAGGTTGTACATCATGGCTGGCAACTCGGCACGTAAAAATCTATTGCCAATCATTAGCGGACCGGAGTTCCGCTGTGGCGACTCCCTAACCGGGAAAAGCCGAAAGACACAACAACATGTAAAGAAATTCAGACATCCTTTTATTTTTCAAGGAAGAAAACATTTTTGTTCAGAGCTTAATGTTCAAAGCTGAATAAAAATAGTTCCTAATAAACTAAGAACCTTGCTGCCCTGCATACACACCCAACATTCCACAATCTCACTTACCTGGCACTTCCACTTTAAACCTTTGATGTTCTGAACATCGATGTTCTGGTCTCGATGATCAGAACTTCGATGTCCTGAACATTCGATGATTTAAAGGGAACCCATATATATATATATATATATATATATATATATATATATATATATATATATAAAATTATATTAAATGTATTTAATATATTATATTAAATATATATTTTATATATATATATATATATATATATATATATTTAAATATATATATATATATATATATATATATCTACACACACACACACACATATATATATATATATATATATATATATATGTTTCTGTGTATACATCTATTTGTGTGTGTATTTATGTATTGTTCACTGCATTAGTTATATTTGGCCTATGGCTTGTTTCAGGGGAAACACAAGATGGTACCAGGAAAATTTCTCAGTAATATGTAACACAGAGAGAGAGAGAGAGAGAGAGAGAGAGAGAGAGACAGAGAGAGGCAATCTATTGTAGCCAATCAGCCAGCATGTTTCTGTGAGAAATTGTAGTATTCAGAGTAAGCCCACATACACGTTGGCAGAAACTACATACTCCATACAGTCAATGACCGGAAGTCAGGACTGAATCCAGGTCCTGTGTGAAGCAGAACCTTACAGAGTCACTATGATGCTCACACGGTACCTTAGCATAATATAGAAAACTACGGAACTTAACCAATCAAAATCCATTATCTAGATGGAGCCGTTGTCATTTAATAGGTGTGGAGAACTAAGGCATGCTATACATATATTTTATGTACCAAGACGAAATATAATTTTTAAACTAAAGTAATTAACTGCTCTGACATTTAAGCTAGCCCCTATATTAAAATGAAGTAGCCACAGAACAAAAGGAAATCATTTTGAGAACTATTATATTATTTTTAATTTGATGATTTTAATCACTTTATGAGAAAACAAATCCTCTTATGGTTGTCTGAGTCAGACTGACTGGGCTCACTTAATCCCCAGTATGGCAAAAAGCACTTGATATAACTTCTCTTCAGCTACTAATGTATCATTATTGAGATTAATAGCATTCTGCCTCACATCTGAAAGGGACACATCCAACTGCTTACTAAGAAAATAGAGTCATTTCTACAGTCTCTTGTGAAGCCTTCTTCTAGGTATGGAATCACAAAGCTTTCAGGGACATAGTATTACAGTTACAGGATAAAGAATAGAAAAAAAGATCATTTTCAGATGCAAATTGTGCCTATTAATATTATTTTTGGCAGCACAGTACTGCTTTCAGTTATAATCCCCATCCTGTTCCTATAATCTGAAAGTGAGAATTCCTGTTAGTGCAACGTGTTGTTTAGCTTTTACATATATTGTGTGCGTGTATGCTCGTGTATACACCTGTATGCATGGCTTTGGAGACAAACTGCAAAGGCATTGAGACCTGATTGAAGGAAGTGCTAGTTTATCTAATTGTGTTAATCAGTTCCCCTTTATTAGGAGACAATTTTTGAAGAGTGCCATTCAGTATGTAAGTAGGGGCCAATAGCATACGAAGAAACATTTCCAGCTTTCCATCAAGGAACAAAAATAATGTTACTATATTCCATTGCTCTGCCAAACTCCTTCTGTTATAAGGAGTATAGAGAACTGAAGCCATATTTGTTTTAATGGGAATATAATATGCAGAAGCTTTTGACCTTCAAATTCCTCTCACAATAATGACTCTTTTTAATGCTCTAGAAAGCAACTGAATTTTGCATTCTGCATACAAAACAGAATGGAATATTTCCTGTCATGCTGAGACATGCTCTGAAAATGCCTGTCAGAAGGAGGCTGTGTTTATTTGATGGACTCAAGCACTCGCTCTGCAGGGATCTTGATCCCAAAAGATGAAAAGGTACTGTGCTATCTCTAGATCATTCCAGTTCCGAACCACACCCACTTTCAGAAAGCCTAAAAAAACCCCTGGCTGACTAAAGTAACATTTATGGACATTTCTCAACCCTCTGGGTCACTGGAAGGATGCAGGTAAAATAAACACTTGCAATGAAAGCAGATCGAATTGAAAGAGGAAGGGGAAAACATGACCAGGATCAGCAAATATATACTGTGCATCATAAATACTGATTTTTGTGAGATTCCATTTATATATTTCTGGTATAATTTGTTCATAAATGATGTTCCAAATGGTTAGTACTGATTAATGGCATATTAAAATAAAAAAAGTACTCATAGTGTTGTTCATGTGTTCTTGTTAAAATCTGTGTTCAAACAATGCTTTTTGTCACAGCTGTTCACATTTTATTGTGGGCTATGCTTGCAAAGGTATTATCATCAGTCAGAAAAAAACCACTAACTGCCAAGTGTTTAATTATATTCAGAATGTCAGCTTGAAAAGCATTTGCATTCCCCCTTTTGGGATGACATAAATTGCTAGAACCAATCAGTTCTTCACCACATTTACTGAAAAAAAAGTGTTATAACTGACAGGATAATTTCGAAAACCTGTGTACTGCACTGGCATTTTGCTTAATGTTGTAGATTTGAAGGGAATCAAAGCACATGGTTGTCTTTCTTTACAGCAAGGTAAACATTCCTATCAATTAGTGCTTTCAGTCAGCTTTCTTCTTAGGTGGCCTGGAGATGTGGATTTATGCTGCCCACTCACTAACTAAATTCAAAAATGAAAAGTGCAGATTAAATGAGGTGTTTTTTGACATTACAAAGGTGTGCACATTTGCTGTTATGTATCTTTTGTTCTCTTGACTGCAAGTCCTGTAGAGCTGATGATGTTCTTATCCTAATATGTTGACATTTTGATAGTTTGCCTGGCAGTTAGTGCAGCAGGTTAAGCCAAGAGCTATTAAACACCTTCATCCTTTAGTTCATGGTTTGATTTCCTCAGACTTCATTTACCTACACTGATACTTTGCATAAGTTGCTTGATCAGACAGTGCACCTGGGGCTGAATCTGAAAAAGTCCACTTAGATCAGTGCTTTAAACGTGTTAACAAATACATATAAATGACTGAACAGGCCTTACCTTACTAAATGTGCTCTTAAATAAACTAAGAGAAATGTCGTATAATTAAAGTTACATATAAGCCATCTTTAGTTTATAGTTATATCTAAGTCTGCAGGTGCAGACTCATGGCCACATATGATTAAATTTGCATCCATATGCTTTAGCATTCTGGAAACATTTAATGAATTGCCATATTTTACACAAGAGGCAGTCTGACACCAGTGCTGTTTTACAGTTAGCATTCTATAACTACAAACCAGAGGAACGCTTCCATGGACTCCAGTTCTTTCTCCTACTTAGCCAAGTCACAATGTCTTGCTTGTTGCCTGAAACTGGCCTTGGACACACTCTTCTACTAGAGTGGCATCTCAGCTGGATATATGTTGATATGTTGCCTAGTCATGGTACTAGTTCAAGTACTCTGGCTGACACTGGGTTTGAGTTTGGAGCTGATGAAGATGATAGAATACAAACAGCACATCCCAGAGTGATGTAGACCTTCTAAGGCATTCATCTTCTCTATCTTGAGGCAATAAAACTTTGCACTTGATATTCCACTATCATTTCCCATTTGAATCTTTGCTTTTTTTTCAAAGTTAAACTCACAGAACAGAAAATAAATAAATGTCAAAGGTCAGGAAAATTAAAGCTTCTGAAAGTGCTTTTCCTGCGCCAGGGAAGATTTCCTATCTCATAAATCCTTAGCTGCTGAGTAGCCAGTGGATACACCCTTGCATATTAATTGTCATATTTACCATGAGTAATGGAACTACCTACCTCGTGACTGATCTTTACTAATAAAAGCTACAGCAGTGTTAATAAAGCAGACAAGTAATTAAGTACAGTTTGGTGTCCCAGAAATCCAGTACTTCATTACATTGATTAAAACAAAGAATGCCATATGAATCTTGAAACCAGTGGCAATGCACTTATTTCGCTGCCTGAGAACTTATTATGTTCATCTGGTAATTAATATCTGTCCGCATCTTACAAGCAAACTACTTTAACTTAAAAGAAAGCAAAGTCTACAAAAAATAGCCTATAACCCACAAAGTGGGGTCTTTAGATATTGACTAGCAGGATTTTTGTCTCTTTTGCATGGAAAGGAACACCTATTCAGCCAACCTATCTGGCTAATTTTTCTGTTTGTGTCAAAGTTGTTTTTCCATCGCTGCATTGTATATGTATTACCGGTTTGTCATACTGACACCTGCTTGTTATGAGGCATGCATAATGTCCACTTCTGATGAACTACGGTACTCTGCATGTATTTTTCTTTTCTTTCCTTATGCAACATTTTGCTTACACAGCATCTGGGGATCAACTGTAAATTATTGAATCACAGATTGGTAAGAGATGACTCCTCAGTTCTATTCATCAAACTATGCTTCATGTAAAAATGCCTGAAAAGGGAAGAATCCTCCTGATGCCCTTATGTGGGGATGTTGACATCTTACCACCATATAATAGGACATATTTCTGTAGCTGAGACATTTTGCCATCTGAAAGATTAAGCAAATCAGATTCTGTTACTTGTTCCCTTCTATATTGCACATTGGCAATTTGTTCTGCTTCTCATTAATATTCAGTCATTGCTTCCCATTAGCATTCAATCCTTACCAGCAAGCAGTTTCTACATATTCCTGCAGTTGACTAATACTCTGTATTCTTACAAGTTTTTGTCCCTCCATCTCAGTGTTTCTTTAATATGTTTACTGAGTAGCCCATTTTCCCTGCACACCTTCCCTTTTGTACTTCAGAATGACTCATTAGGCTACTTGCTATAGATCATAGTGTGTGTGTTGCACCTTTAAAGCCACTGTAGCTGGTGGGCACGTGCAGATAAGTACTGAGCACGTGCAAGCAGAGTGCCATTTTGTGTAAGAAGCCAGAGTGAAAGCATGTACATATGTAGTAGTCAGTCAGTTAGTTCATTTAAGTTTAATGTTCCAGTCATCCATCCTGATGTGTTCGTGTGTAATAAACATCTTAAACAAACACCCAAGTCTTATCATTTTATTTGAAAACACAATACAAGTGACATGATGTCAGAATGGGATCCGAAGTCAAAACTTCTTAAAACCATGAGGCGCACAGTCAGTAATGGAGGAATATGCAGGAGGGGCTGAAACAACTTGCAAACTATTTGCAAACAGGTCAAAAATATTTCCAGGTACTTAAACTCATTTAAATGATTTTTTACTTGATGAGTATGAAACAAAGCATTCAAAATGCTCAAAACGAATTACTGAATCAGCAAAATGTTCAAAACTGCGACATACTGATAAAAGTACTTGAAATAATTACGAGAACATTTGAAACAATATCCAAATTTTATAAAAAGTTTGAAAAAGAGAAAACGACAGTTTTTTTCACAATGTACTACTTTTTCACATTAACTAAAGCTATTCGAAGTGTCCGAACTGTGCAAAGTGTTGGCAGTGTACAGTGTTACAGCACAGTCTTTTCCAAGGCTACAGTTATTTCAAAGAGTCTGTTGTGCATTTGAATATTATTACAAGTACCTAGTGTGTGTGTTTGAACATAATTACAAGGGCCAGGTCTGTACTGTCTAAAAGCAATTTGTTGGCATGGCAGAGGGATTTCGCAGACCTGCTCTGCTTGTGTTTGATAACAATATTTCAGAAAATTGGAGCGTGTTTTAGCAAGAACATGATATTTCCATACAGGCTGCTTTTTCTGATAAAGACGGACTTACAAAAGCATTTATTCTGCTCAAGTTAACTGATTCAAAAGGCCTTGAGAGAGACCATTCATTTGTGTATACACCTGCTGTTTATGCAGAGTAGGGGGAAGACCCCCATATTGTGGTACAGGCAGAAACGCAGAAAGACCCTGAGTGATTAAAACGTAAATTTAGAGAAATGTGCAATCCTCAACTGAATATCGCAATGGAAAGGCACATATTTTATAAAAGAGATCAAAAGCCTGTTGAAACGTTTGCAGCATATGTATAACTGACTTGAGAAACAAGGCAAAAACATGCAGAGTTGGTGATCTGAAAGATGAGTTGATAAAAGACAGGCTTGTGTGTGGTGTTAATAATGATGCAGTGAGAAAGATTTTGTTTCGAGACAGTGATTTAACTTTAAGCAAAACCATAGAGATTTGTCAGATATATGAGCTTACAGAAAAGCACACGAACATGATTATGAATGAGAAGAACATGTATGCAGCTTCTTCCAGCATGAATGTTGATAGTATGCAGCACAAGGTTAAGAGATATAAGCCAAAGGTTGCGACTCTCACCATGAGACCCAGGGCAGCTTTAGTAAAACCCAGAGCACACACAGCAAAACCAAGGGGTGATTTTACAAAACCTATGGTAAATCTCATAACTAACTGTCACAGTTGTGGTAGAAACCATGAGCCCAAATGAAAGAAGTGCTTAGCTTTTGGTCAGCAATGCCATAGATGTAAAAAGTGGAATCATTTCAAAAAGTTTTGTAAATCCAAAGAGGCACATTTTTTTATTAAGAGAGAGCATTCAAAGAAGCAAGATGATCAAATAGAAAGTTGTGACCCTACTTTTTATGTTGATGGTGTGTCTGTGCTTGAGGAAAAGGTTAATGCAGTAGATTTGTTGGCAAGGAGCGAAGCATTTTGTACTGTTCGTATTAATGGGAGACCTGTAGAGCTCAAAGTTGATACTGTTTCAAAGTGCAATGTTATGTCAGCAGAGATGTTTGCTAAAGTAAAAGCTGGTGGAAAGTTTGATTTGGCAAAGTGTGCGAAGCTTGTTGCTTATGGTCATGAAGAGATTCAAACCGAAGGCTCTGTAGTGCTTTCATGCTGTTCTGCTGGGAACACCCATGACTTGCAGTTTTACGTAGTCAAGAGACATGTGCAGTCATTGTTAGGCCTCAAAGACAGTTTGAAAAAGGGACTGATTTCCTTAAATAAAGAAATCCACCATGTAAGCATGAGTAGCAACACAAGTTTCAAAGAGAATATTATTTCTGAATATGCTGATTTTTTCAAAGATGAGCTTGGCAAACTTCCAGTTGTGTACTCCATGAATTTAGACCATGAGGTAAGCCCAGTTGTCAGACCAGCACAGAAAGTTTCAGTAGCAATGCCGAAAAGAGTAAAAGCAGAGCTAGACAGAATGGTGCATTTACGAGTAATTTGTGCAGTAGAAGAGCCAACTGAATGGGTATCCTGCATGCTAGTAGCTTATAAGAAAAGCTCAGATGACATTTGAATATGTATTGATCCAAGAGATTTGAACAAAACACTTAAAAGATCTCATCATCCTATGTGAACAATTGAAGAAGTTGCTGCTGTCATGCCAAATGCCATTGTTTTTTCTGTCTTAGGTACAAAAAGTTTATTTTGGCAAACTTTGCTTGATCGAAAATCTTCCTTGTTAACCACTTTCAGTACACCATTTGGAAGGTACAGATTGCTGAGAATGCTATTTGGAATAAATTCTGCCTGTGAAGTTTTCCAATGTGCGATGGAGCAAATTTTTTCAGGCTACCCCTGTGCCATTATAGTAGATGATATTATTGTCAAAGGCAATGGTGAACTCGCACATGATAGAAACCTCAGGAAAATTCTAGATCATGAAGTAAATTTTAAACTGAATCCTCAGAAATGTAAATTCAGGCTACAAGAAGTTACATTTTGAGTTATTTGCTTACCAGTTCAGGCTTATGTCCAAGCAAGCTAAAATTCTTCAGATGCCAGCTCCAGACAATGCCACATCCTTACAATGTTTCCTTGGCATGGTCAACTATTTAGGCAAGGTCATTCCTGATTTAAGTGAACTTTCAGCACCACTATGAGAGCAGACACACAAAAATGTAACCTGGTCCTGGTTGGAACAACACCAAAGAGCATTTGATGTCCTGAAACAGAAAATTGCCAGTCCATCCACTTTGAGGTATTATGGTGTTCACAAACCTGTAACTCTTTCTTGTGATGATTCAAAATATGGTCTTGGTGCAGTAATTCTTCAAAAGGGCAGAGCAGTAGCCTATGCATCTAGAACTCTAACCAAAACTGAGATGCAGTAGTATTTTCATGTTCGAAGTTCAATGATTATGTTTATGGCTGACCTATCCAGATTGAGACTGACCACCAACCTCTGGTTACTATTTTGAGGAAACCAATGCATACAGCTCCAGCTAGATTGCAATGCATGATGTTAAAATTGCAAAAGTGCAATTTCAGTTTGGTTTGCACAAAAGCCAAACTTCTTTATCTTGCTGATAATTTATCCTGATCACAAGACAAACCCCTGAAAGGCATGACAATGAGACAGATGATTTTGAAGTCATGGAAGTAAGAAATTTTTCTTCCACACATCTTGATGAGCTCAGAACTCACACAGCTTTAGATCCAATTCTCCAGAAGCTGAATCATTTTATCAGTCACTGATGGCCAGCAAAACAGTCTAAAAGTGATAATTCCAAAATCATTGCTGCAAGAGTATATTAAAATCTTGCATTGAGGTCACCCGGAAACTGAGTATATCAAAAGAAGGGCGAGAGGACTAGAATTTTGGCCTTCTATGTCAAAAGATATTGAGAAGGAAATCTCAGCTTGTTCTATTTGTAATAGTATCAAACCACATCAACAAAAAGAACCACTTCATTTAAACCAGATTCCTGAACTACCTTGGTCTACAGTAGCCACAGATATATTTTCCAATGGAAAGGTCAACATTATATGGTATTAGTAGACTCTTATTCAAATTGGTTCGAGATTGACCTGCTACCTAACCTAACTTCTAATACTGTCATTACAAAATTGAAGAGACATTTTTTTGCCCATGGTAGTCCGCACAAAGTAATTTCTGACAATGGTGCACAGTTTGCAAGTCAGCAGTTCAAGAGATTTACTGAGACATGGGACCTTGTTCATGTTACTGGTAGTCCTGAGTATTCACAATCTAATGGCTTGGCTGAACGTGCAGTTCAAAGTGTGAAACAGTTGTTGGAGAAATCCAAACGAGACAAAACCAACATTTCTCTCAATTTGCTTAATATGGGAAACATTCCTTGTGACAATCTTCTTGGTTCACCTGCTCAGAGACTTATGTCTAGACAAACCAGAACTACACTACCAGTCTGTAAGAATTTGTTGATTCTAAGTGCTAAAGACAAGAAAGCAGCAAAAGTTCAACTCAAGAAGAAGAGTTTATTGCAGAAACTTCATTATGACAAATCCAGCAAATCTCTCAATCCATTAAAAGGAGAGATAGTGAGGATGCAGATAGCAAAAGGTTTTGATTGAGTAGGACTTGTGAAACATCTATGTGAAGAACTAATATCGTACATCGTTGAATCAGAAGGAATGGAATTTAGGTGGCATCGGAAACATTTTGCTGCCGGTGTCTGAGCCAGTGTTACAGCATTTTGTCTGTAATAGAGACTGTAGTTCTTAGAGAATGCTATTGAAAGTTGCTGTTTCAGAGAACAATTCATCTTCTGCTCATGTTCTCGAAATGATCCCTGAAGTTCCTGATGAAGAGCATTCCTCAGTAACTGTCCCGGTTGCTAAACCCAGTACTGATTATTATATAACGAGGTCAGGTCATAGCTCAAGACCTAATCCTAGATGCACGGTGACCTGTACATGATTGTTGTTGTTTATGTGTTTATATAATTTGCATGCCTATCTGATTGTCATTCTTCATGTGCATGACAAAATTGTCAAAGAGGGAGGATGTAGATCATAGTGTGTGTGTTGTACCTTTAAAGTCACTGTAGCTCGTGGGCATGTGCATATAAGTACTGAGCATGTGGAAGCAAAGTGCCATTTTGTGTAAGAAGCTGGAGTGAAAGCATGTATATGTGTGTGGCAGTCAGTCAGTTAGTTTGTTTAAGTTTAATGTTTCAGTTGTCCATCTTGATGTGTTTGTGCATAATAAACATCTTAAACAAACAACCAAGCCTCATAATCTTATTTGAATACTCAAGATGAGTGACACTTGTCCTGCTGTCTTTCATTCTTGCTACTTTGTAATAATCAATCAGTAGAAAACAAAGCATGGAAACTTTAAATTGAAGCACTCTTCTCATTGGATATGGACTTAAGTATGCTTTCATATTTGATTGGTTGTTGATTAAGAGGTTTTAACTTTATGAATGAATGTGGGCTGCAATAGCATATCATTGGTTATTTAAGTTTTTGTATGAAGGAGTGAATAATGGATAGGAAGAAGGAAGTTATCTGAAAGTGCTTATCCAATTTGATTGTGTTACTGTGTTTTATTAAAGGTTTATGTTATTCATCATGGTGGCCTGCTGTTGTTTTCTTTTGCTTGTATTGTTCACTGTACAGTGGGACTTTTGGTCTTCTCCATGTTGTTTTGTATTTTGGCTACTTTTTAATAACTGTAAACAAAGTGACATATACTGTGTACCGTACGAGCGATCTCCACATGTGCATACTCAAGTAGTCCAATGTTCGCACTTATAACTTACTGGCACTTAATTTCACTGAACACTCTCTTCTTCCTTCCCTTCTATCCCTTACAGTGCCAAATCTCTCTTTTCCACAATGTCACATAGTTTCATTTAGTTGACCTGCTATTTTCAGATGCCAAACATCTCTCTCTGTGTAACAAATAACGTCTCTGACGGCTCCCTGTCAAGTAACTTTTATAGTGTGCATCTGCGTATCTAGTCATGGTGCTCATCTGCTAGATAAATAGCTCATTGGATTTGCATGTTTACAACATAAATCACATAGGATCCTGCTCTGTGTTAGCTCGCCTGGTTCCATTGCCTACTCCCACACCTCTTCTATCTGTCTTTCAGCAGTACATTGAATGCAGTTTTTTTCTTGCTTACCCTTAACAGATATGCATTCATTTCTTCTTTCTCACTGAGATGACAGAAAGCATTCCTCCACCATTTAGTAACTTAGATTTGAGACATCTGAATATCCTTCCTTGTTTTGCCAAGACCTTTCTACCCCACATATATGGTTGTAAACCACCTTTTCTCTAGTCCTACTCAGTTGCCACAAAAAGGAATGCTAGTCTGAAGAGACTGAATGTGCTCAAACCACAAATACAGAAATTATATTCTCAAAATACACAAATTATTTATAAAAGATGAGCACTTTCATTTTCTTGAATATAAAGCAAAAAATATAGTAATTAAAAAAAAACAATTACTATATATTTTTTGTTTTTGCATTACTTAATATGTAAGAATGTGTTTATTTTTAAACATATTTAATAGTGCTGGTATTTTGAGTAAGAATGTTGATATCCTTTTCAATTAATTTATTTTTTGGAGGGGCTTGGCTGTCACATGACCAGTAGTAAGGCTATTTAAATTGGATTATTTGTAGTGGAAACTTGTCTGATGAAGTTTTATAGTCAATAAAATGAAAGCACTCATCTTTTATATATAATTTGTGCATTTTGAGAATATAATTTCTGTATTTGCGGTTTGAGCACATTCAGAGTCTCTGTGGACTAGAGTAATATTTTTAGATAGTGTATCTTTTACCTTGCGTTTTGTGTACCAGAAAAAGGAATGTCAGCTGGCTCATTCTTACTGCACTGACTGCAAAATTTTCTATATGGCTATAACAGAGTTTTCATAGGTTCACAGATTCATACTAGGCTAACGACCACCAAGGTCTTTATAAGCCTAGCAGTGCAATCCAACCCATTTTGCCCTAGAGTTCCTTGGATGCCTATATGGTGGGTTGTGTTAGTAAAGAGTTACTAAGGATTTTATGTGTGTGGGGTGTGTTAGTTAAAGATTAATTTACTTACTGCCGACTTCTGTCCATCAGAGACATGGGGCCAGATCGGGGGTGAATTTGCAACTTCCCATCCAATGATCAAGGTTTCTTTTGAATAGAGTCAGGGATGAACTCTACTTTATGTAGATGGAGAGCTTATTCCATAGCACAGGGATCCTTTGTGACACATATCGGTCTCTCCAGCAGGTTCTATTTATGACACAGACAAAGTTCAGGTCCTTGGATCTAGTTTTTCTGGTGCTGTCTGTCCTGTGGATGTGATCTGAGGATGCCTTATTTGTTAGGCATAGATCGCCTCTCAGTATCCTGTAAGAGTACAGAGATAGGACCATAAAGTGATCTATGTAGGATAGAGTATTCATACCCTGGATTCTCCTTGTGAGGAACCTTTGAGGTGGTTCCAATTGTTGCACGTGCCTGGTTTAGTACATGCTAAAGGGAGCATTGTACTCAGTGATGGGTTTGATAAGGGCTGGTAGACTGGTACTATTATGTCCTTGGACCTGGATGCCATACCACTGCTTATGAGTTGGGTAACATAGAATGAGCTTCTTACTATCTTGGCTACATGTTGATCTACATATGTTCTCAGAACCCTAACTACTGGGTCAGCTCTTATGGGTATTTAATGATGAAGTAATTAGCTTGGGTGGATGCTTTCCCAAAGGCACTATACTGCATTTCTTTGCATTGAGTTTTGATCTGTGGCTTTCACACCAGTCATTTGTTTGTGTTAGACCCTCTTGTAGGATGTTGGTGCTGTGGGGAGGAATCTATGACAGTTCTCAATTTACATTCATCTGTGAACTTGGTGAGCCAGAGACCTTTGACATTAGCCTTCACTTCTGAGAATTAGATGCCAAACAGGAGGGGCCCAAAACAGAGCCCTGGTGTACTCCGCTGGAGACCGGTCTCTTGGTGGTTTCAATGATCCTGGTTTCGTGGGTCTTATCTGTGAGCCAATGAGTTATGTAGGGATTTAAGCCTAGTTCTGAGAGTTTGCCAACATCACCTGAGTGGGATATTGTATTGAATGCCTTGGCCAGGTTAAGCAAGGTGGTATGGACTGTTTTCCCCTCATGCATAGCCACGGTGACCCTCTCAAAGAAATATACCAGGTTAAGTAGGCAAGACCGTCTCTTAACAAATCCAGACTGGGATCCAGTGTCTGCATGTTGCCAGTGTCCTTGATGATCATTTCCATGATAATTCATCCCATGGCTTTGCATATTAGACTTGTTGGACTGATGGGGATGTAGTTCTCAGGGTCAGTTGATGCTCCACCCTTATGAAAAGAGATGACTTTTGTGACCCTCCATACATCTGGTACATAGCCTCTTTTGAGACAGTAGTTGAAGACTGTCTCAAGTGGTGCTGGTAGGTCATATTTTAGACTACTTAGGAGGCAACAGGGGATATTGTGGGGGCTCACTGAAGCAGTGTTTTTGGTCTTACTGAGCACCTCTAGGACCTGATCCCCATTGAAAGTTGGGGGGATATGCTAGAAGAATTTTCATAAGGGGTAGTGGAGGGTTAGAGCTACGTTTATCAGCCAGTAGATTTGCTATGTCAACCTGGTCAGTGAAGTTTGTGCCATGTACTACCAGTTGTGCACACTGCTGAGTATTACCTTTAAGGTTCCTGACATAGCTGAAGAAGGCCTTGTGATTGTTCTTAGCCTGCAGGGCTATCCTGGCCTTGTAATTGGCCTTGCTGGACTTTATTAGACTTCTTTGTTTCTTGTTTAGTTGAATCAGAGAGCTCTTGTCTTTTGGGCATGATTTTTTTGCTATTATTATGCAGCCTGTTAAGGTGATTTTTTTGCTATTATTATGCAGCCTGTTAAGGTAAGGTAAGAATTCCACCAGTGTTGTTTGTTTTTGGTGTTAGATCTGGACTTACTTCTGGTAGATTGGCAGCCTCCATGCAGCCATTTACATGTTTATACAGGGTTTCTGTAAATAATTCTGCATAAGTAGCTGTGTTTTCAGGGTTTGGGGGAGCTGTGAATTTTTACAAAGTGGCCCTTTAATAGGATGTAGGGCATTTATAAGCCTAGCCAGAGTATGTTTGGCTTTCGCCACCCATTGGCTTGCTTTAGTACAGTTCCTAACTGTTTCGGGTTTAGCTGGGTTTTCTGGGTTGATTTTTATTTTGAGAGAGATAGCTTTGTGGTCCAACTTCACTAATGAGGATGTGATACTTGGGAGAGAGGTGCAACTCTCTCCCATGTTGGTGAGTACTAGGTCCAATATGTTTGATCCTCTGGTTGGAGAGTGCACTATCTGCCCCAGCGTATTTGTGTTGATAAAGTCCAGGAAACATTGTGCCATGTGAGTTAGAGGCACTGTACATTTCTCAGTCTATTTGTGTCTTTTTTTTTCTTTTTGGTTAGGGGTAAGCACAGGAAACCTCGTCCGGCTATAATGATTGTAGATTTTTTTACTGCTGTCTTGCTGGGCCTATGCACAGCCTTCTTCGAAGAAACGGGCCCCATTCGCGTAATGCCACCAAGACACTATAGGGGGTAGTTAAGGTCCCCTATGAATAGGGTATTTGGTTGGAGGGTGATTGCCTGTAGTAGGTCTAGGTAAGAGATGTGAGCTTCATTGTCACAGAGGGTAATCTCTAGCTGGTTAGGACATGGAAGGGAACCTTGTCTATGGAGACTTGGACATTGGTGAACTCCAGGGCATTATCCTGTTTAACCAACCTAATGTATTTGCTGCTAATGTAGATTGAGATACCTCAACCTTTACCCATTATCTGTGCTGCTGTTTTCTAAATGTGTGGAAGGCACTGTAGACTCCCACTGCTGGAGTACTTTCTGTGGCTTTAAAACAAGTCTCAGCAAGAGCACAGATATCTACATCCTCCTGAGTGAGGAGAGCTTGTAGGGCATGGAGTTTTCTGTTTAGAATCTTAGCATTAAACAGCAACACTTTAAGGCTGCTTTCAGGTTTTTTTTTTTTGCTATGTTGGTAGCTTTAACTTTGACATAGCCTAAAACGGCTCTAAGGGGATGGATAAAGTTTTAGCCAATATCCAAAAGTTCGGGGGGATGTTAGGTACTGACCATCTTTGGCAAACCAAAGTGGTCTACTAACCATGCCCTTCCATGGTGATAGATATTGGATTCCACAGAGTGACACCAGAAGCTAAGCCAGTTATTAAAATCAGTCATTTTCTGTGCATACTGTGGCATCATCCTTGGTGAAGGTAGAATGCTGCACAATGCAAGGCATGTACCTGTCTGTGACACATATTCATTGAGATCCATAATGTCTCTTTTCACATAGTCCAGTGAGGTATGCCTCAGGACATTTGCATATGGACTATGACAGAATCATACTGGTACCTGTGGTGCAGTGACTAGAGTGCATGTGTGATATTGTGGATCCTAGCTCAAGATAGGTAACTAACTATCATCTTTTCCTTGTACAGCATGGTGAGAGAACTATCTGTGTGTCGTACAGTAGAATCCCTTATAATGAGTAGTAGTTTCCTTGCCTTATGGGCTTTATTCTTAGGGGATCATTGGGTGCAGGCTTGTGTGTAGTGTTACAACATCGACACAAAAAATCAAGCAGAAAAGTACTTATGTAAAAAAGCCACCAGGCCAGATATCCGATATTAATGTTAGTCCATAAAACTCTAGCAGTTTGGCTCAAGAGCCTTCAAGTGGTCACATAATACATAACACCTGCACCATAAATACTCTTGCACATACTAATTATTCAATTAAGCAATTAATTACTCAGTCTATCACATTAGATTAAATTAAAAACCTCCTATTATATTCAGTATTGAGGTTATTAGGGATTAAAGTATCACATTTTAGTATATAAATACATTCTTTATAAAACAGTTTATTTTTAACTTCTACATTATCATACTGACCAATATGAATTTTTAACAACACAGTTCTTTGTAACCCCCCAACTTTATTATCATGAATGGTTTTAAAATGTGCTGCAACAGGACTATCCCCCTACCTTTCTTTATATCTCTCACAAGTTCTAAAAGTCTGGTTTTAAATGCCCTTTTTCTCTCTCCTATATAAAATTTATTGCAAGGGCACTTCAAAGTGTATATTATTCCTTGTGTGTCACATCCATACCTACTTTGTACTATACATTTTTTTCATTCATTTTACTAAAGCTTTTCACCACAAATTTACAACAAGAACAACTACCACAGGGTATAGCACCTGTTTGCTCCACAATCCCAGGTAACCTATCTAGAGGGGGTACAAATTTTCCATATATCAGCATGTCCTTTATATTTCTCTCTCTTTGTAAAGGAAATATGTGGAGTTTTGCATAACACATTTTAAAATCCTTTAAGTTCATTAAATAACCCCAGTAACATTTAACTAAGTCTACCAATTGTAGCCTTACTCCTTGAAGGCTGTTGTGTGTAGTGTTAGGTGTTGTTTTTGGTGTGTGCTTTAGTGATTCCTGAAAGTAGGTATTGCAGTTTGGCAGCTTAGGAGATCTTTGAGGTTTGGATAGGTTTTGTTTAAGTGCTTCAGCATACTATGCATGTGGTGAGTGGTATTTGCGAGGGATGTAGTGTGCATGCCGTTGACAACCTTGTTTGTAAGTGAGATTTTTGCTTCAAAGGAAGCTGTGTATGTACATCTCTGGCATACTGCATTAAGTTTCTTTAAGGATTAAAAGATTGTCTTGAGTACATGAGACAATTGCTGCATTGTCTCAGGATGCCCGTATCTACCAAGCTGACCACAGAGACATTAGGAAATTGCAAATCCATGTTGTCAGGACCTGTATCAGGGTTGGGCTGTTATGGTTTAGGGTCCTGAATTTACAGGGGTCACCTCAGTGGTGTTTAGGATGAAGGCTAGAGGTTAGCTAGTGCTATGATCTTAGTGTTGTATGTCACCATCTAGCTGCCCTAAGCTTAGCTCCGCAAAAGCCTTTCTGTGTTACATGTTACAGTCCTAAATACTAGCTTTATAGGTTTGTTACAATAAAGGGTACTGATAATTACCACCGAGTGGTGAACAGCTTCTTTTTCACTGTACTGATACTGCTGATGCATTCACTTTAGTCAATGCCTGCTTTTTCTGACTGACTGCTACAGCTCTATAATTAAGTTCCTGTATGCTGAGTAACTAACTCATTTCTCTTTCTGTCCTTATTTTCCATATAACTCTATGGCATATTACACTATAAATCCCAGCTAGACTGGGGGGGGGGGGTTCAAAACAGGACTCAATTATTGCACCTTTGACTCCTTGTCCAACTGAAGGATTCTATGTTCATGAAGAATGGGAGCCTTTAATTTGAAATATGATACATTCCTCCTTTTTTATCCCCCTGTCTCTCTCTCCCCCAACATCATGAACTAATGAACATCTTAAGTCTGCCTATACCTCTAGTGGGTTCCTCATAAACAAGACTGAAAAGGTTCATACTTGGGTTAATGAAGTGCCTCCTGATTTGCTGTTTTGAAAACATAGATAAACCTGATCATGATGTGCCCCTGTGCATATTACCAAGTTTCATGTTTTAGGGGTGGCAGGCTTGGAAAATGTATTATCATGGGTTTCTGCTAGAGAGCCATACAGATATTTAAACTGCCTTGATGTGCTGCTTTGAACAAAACCAAAGGTTCTGACTCTGCATAGGAACTCATAGAGCTACATGGTACGAGTTGCACAAAGATGTGGATTGCTTTCATCTTTCCTTATCTATGTTATCAAAACTACTCTCTGTCTTCTGTGTTTTCACTGGTTGGGATCCATGAACACGAGCATCATTATCATCCTCTGTGATGCCACTATCAGCTCCTTATTGAAATGTTAGCACTCTTAGTACTGCGTGCCAACACACTGGAAAAAAAAAGATGGAAAATGCAGGAGAAAAGCAAATAGCGGACATCACTCTTGTCCTTTAAACTTGTTTTCTGCAGGGGGGATCCCCCCTACACCATCCCAATGTGGAGGGCATGCAAGTTCCCTAACCCTACCCCCATACACACACACACACACACACACACACACACATATATATATATATATATATATTTTTTTTTTTTTAAGATTGCCATACTTAAGAGAAAAGGGAATATTCCAATAAATGTCCATCCTGGACTTGGTACATATACGTACACTTTTTCAGCTATTCAATCTCCATATTTTAGGGCTTGCTTATACATATCCTGGCAGTTTATATATTTGCCACCACCTTCAGCTGATCAGACCTGAAGGTGGCAACTTATGCAGCATATGGCAACTTGTTATACTCTTCATTCTGTTAGACATTCATTGCTTAACTGTCAACAACACAGCCACAAACCTGCCTGTCATTGCCTGTAGATATCCATAAACACTCTCCTTCTGACAATATGGCTATGCAAACCCCACTATGATTAGTTGCAGGAACATTACTTCCATCTTTGAAGCTGCCCTTTTGAGAATTTACTGGTAGGCCACCTGGGTCTATATCAGTATAATGGGACAGGAAACAGAGAGACTGGGTGTTAGTGATTAGCACTAGGGCACTGAAGCCTTTCATCATGAGAGACATTGATAGGAGAATCCAGGAGGGTCACTGAAGCAATAGAAACAGAATGTCTTTCACATTACCATGTTATGGGGAGTGAAGGGCTCAGAGGACCTACTAAATGTATGCATGCCTACTGAGAGTAGGGCCACTGACAAATGGTGTAGATGGGTGAACTGAGCTGACCTAATCTGCAGGTGAGGACAGCCTCATGGAGGGAACCCAAGAATTATATATATTCTTTTGAACTCATTAACTTTGCCAGCATATCTCAACATTCTCACAACTGGTTCTGCCTTCTTTAACATTCTTCCCCTGATATGAATGTGTCCTTAAAAGGCATCACTTAACTGGATGTGATTGCTCCAGTTCTGAATGCCAATGTACTGATGAACATGCTGACTTTCATGAGCAGTACAATGTGAGCTGTCTAAGATCATTTCTAGGGAGAAATAATCCGATGTCCATAATAATTATTTGATAATTTAATTTTGCTTAAATTTTATTTTGCCATGTATTACATAAAACTAATGTTATATGTTTGGAGCCTGCAGGAACTCCTTCCAGGTTAAATAGAACAGAATGCATAAAAGGCAACATGGAAGTAATTAATGTGTATATGTATATATATATATATATATATATATATATATATATATATATATATATATATGGGTCTAGGACTATTCATTGAAAGCACATTTCAGTGAAAGTCAAATGACTGTGCACAAATCACAGAAAGCACAATTCACTGAAACATTTTGCTGAAAGTTATATATGACCTTTTCCCTACTGAAGTGCGACCCTGGAGTTAGAATATATAGTAAGGGGGGTGTGGGGGGCACAACCCACATAGTTTGGATATATATTAAGTTTAGAAAAGAGTAATTTATTGAAATTGCAAGTATCTATGTGTATAGGTCAAAATATTTAAAATAGGTGGGGGGCTATGCCCCCCACCCCCCAATGTGGGGGCTGGTACCCCCCAACCCCCCTTACTATATATTCTAACTCTAGGGTCTCACTACAGTGGGGAAAATGCCATATATAATTTTCAGTGAAATGTGTTTCAGTGAATTGTGTTTTCAGTGAATTGAGCTTTCAGTGAATTGTGCACAGTCAGATGTGTTTCAGTGAAATGTGCTTTCAGTGAATATATATATATATATATATATATATATATATATATATATATATATATATATATATATATATATATATATATAGTACCTTATGAACGAAGGAGAGCACATGAGACATACTTCATAAGACTGGTTTCAAGACAGAGGCTGTCAACTACAGATCGGTCATCCTGACCTTTCTCTATAGTGGAATGGCTGCCAAATAGCAGAATTTAAGAATATTAAGAAACCTGTAGTTCACATGATAGAAGTAGAAAGGTCATGCGAAATAAATATATTTTTTTCTGAATGTAATCCATATTAAGTCAAAATAACACAGTCCACATATGTGAAGGAATAACCAAAAACATCAAGGCTTATTCTATTCAAACAAAATTTGTTCTCAACAGCTGGTACCTCAGTTTATGCACTTTGCAGTTTACAAAATTTAAAATTATCAGCCTCTGCTTAAAGCTATAAAGTAATAATTCACCAGTCCATGCAATGAAAATATATCTCAGTTACTAACCCTAACAAAAAATAACTCTATAATTCATAATACAAGAACTTGGCACCATTTACATACATTCATACATACATATGAATTTCTGTAATAAGAGCACCTTCACATAAAAATGATTTCCATATATTTTTTACAAAAAAATGGGTCTCCTTTTGCAGCATTTTTCCTTTTTAAAAAAGACAAAATTCCTTTGAAATTGCATATCAAACTGCAAATTCTGTTATTTAGGATATTGTTGTGCTATTTGTTTTTATTTACTTATCCTTCATTGACTGGATTCAGCCCACTAGGCTGGTGGCATCTTTTCAGGTGAGACTTGAGGTGATATTAATAATGCCTAGGAGAAATCTGGCCAGAACACATGGAAAATTCCCCCTACCCTTTTTAATAAGTACTATGGAATCTTTTACATCCATTTGAGTAACTATCAACTTTGGTAGATGTGGCCTGAGTTTAATGCCTCATTCAAAGGATGACTTATTCCTTTATCTCACGGATACATTGCAAAACCCTAAAGTACTGTCTAAATACCTCCATCATATACCATGGGGGTGGGAGCTACACACAATATACCCCAGGGGGGGGGTTACACTTACACATTAAAGAGTAGGCTCACTTTTACAGCAGGTAGATTATTCTTGCAAGGAACAGTTGCATGACCTGTTTCAAATGTTAGTTGTTTTAACCATGCTGATACTAGTGTCTATAGTACACTACTTTAATAGGTAACTAGATGATCAAATTAGAAATGAGTTGTACATATATATTATAATTTAGATATGAGCAAGATATTTCACATGGTGCTAATTAAAATAGTCATGGTCCATGTGGGTGTTAACAATCATGAGATGCACCTCCCTGGACTACATAAGGAGACATGATGGAGCTCTTGGCCTGTGCATCACAGGTTGGTATGAGCCTAGCATTGAGCATCACTCTACCTTCTCACAGTATGGTGCTACAGTATGAACAGAAAATAACTACCTCCAACAATTGGTTTAAAGTATGGGGTCATTTGCAGGGCGTACAATGTTTCTCAGCCTGGGAGGACATGGTCAACAAGCCATGCTGCTTTGTCAGGGATGGTCTGCAACTGTCCCCCTGGGATTTTTAATATGGCTAAATACTTTTTCATCCCCCATACTGTATTTGTGAGGCATTGCCAAACCAGATGAACCTTCCAATGTAGTTGTACCAAACCAGGAAAATCTGCAGATGTTGCTGCTCAATGCCAGGAGTCTGTACAAGAAATACCTCTCACTGCAGACTGTCCTCGCACTGGAGAATGTAGATGTCTGTGCAGTCACTGATGCACGGTTTAAAGCTGCAGACAGTTCCCCAGCTGTGCAGGGCTACAATGTCTTCCACACATTTAGACCATCTACTGCAAAGGAAGGGACAAAAGGTAGAGGTGCCTCTATGTACATTAAAAATAAACACACCACAAAGCTGACCTATCAGCAAGAAGAAATTGAGCTTCTTCATGTCCAAATCACCATAAATAAGGTCTTGATCCATATTCTTGCAAGCTATAGGTACCACTCAGTGACCCAGGAAAACCACAACACTTACACATAGGCACTCTACACACTCCCATCCAACTAAACACCATATTCATTGGTTACTTCACATACCCTAGTATATACCAAGAATCTTTCACACCCCTAACATACAGGCACAGAGATTCCCAGTCTTTGTAAATGCCAACACCCACTTAGTTCATATACCTGCTAGGGGATCAATCATATCATTCTTGATCTCCACAAACATGAAAGAATGTTGCACCCCCCCCTAGAAATGTCCTTGCTAGTGAGGGCAGCCCATAAAGCCGTCTCCTTTGAAGTAAATGTAAAACCAGGGACACTTGGACACCCGGGAACTTTTAATAATTACTCCAAGGCAAACTTTCCACTATTAAGTGACACCCCAAAATAAATTTCAAGACCTCCCTAACCCATGGTATACCGCTGCCTATCCAACAAAAATAGGATTAACATCACAGTAAAGCAGACCCTATGCAGAAATGTTCACAGAAACCCTGTATAACCACATCAACAAACAAGCCAGCTTGGGGAAATTCCACCATTAACAGACTATACAACAAAAGGAACAAATGGATGGCAAAATCTAAGAGAGGCAATATCAAGCAAGGTAAGCACTGCCCCATCAGTCTTAACAAGCTACACAGGGCTAAATAAAATCCAGAAAAGCTAAATTTGAGGTAAGAAAATCCTCCCAGGTCATGGACAACCAAGAGGCTTTTTTCAGCTATGTCTAAAACCTCAAAGGCAATACACAGCAGTGTACCAAATTAATGATAAATGGTGTCAACTGCATTCCCTGCATTTCTTCAAGCAGAACTTGGACCAAAGGATGGGTAACCTCAAACATATCCCTGGTCTGTCACCCATGTCTCTACTAGAAAGAGGAAGTTTATAATTGTTTGACTATATAAGAATTATACACCCTCCACAAAACATTTTGGAATCATTTTCTATCAAATTTCATTTTGGGGGACTTGGCTAGGCTTATAATGTCTCCTTGGGTCATTAGCTTAGTGTTCTACTATAATACTTTGAATATGTTAGTACCACATACACAGCACCTTTTGTTTTGGATACCTGGAAACTGGGTGGGATGAAGCTTGGTTTGAAATTCCTGGGGAGAAGTAATATTTTACTATGTTGGAAAAAAATGATAGCAGAAAATAAAGCAAGAGGAATAACAGCAGTTGTGATATGTTATTAGAGTGCAGTATTAAATGAGCTTACTCATAAAAGCAGGCTCATTAGCTGAGGAATCATTCTCTTCTACTATACTGAATTATGAGGAATATACATTCCCTGCAGGGCCTGAAGGTTCAGTCTCATTTGGTACTATGAAAGAAAACTGAGGAAGACCCAACTTTTGAATCAAAACAATAGTAAACCAAATCACAAATCATTAACTATAATAAAAGTAGTTGATTAAATTTAATGAAAATGGACCTCTGAAGCAGCAAACATATACTGTAAAATAACATTTCTTGTTGGGCACAGAGACCCCTGTACTCTCTTCATTATTGGAATAAACTGTAAGATTACTGTGACTTAGGAGAAATGGATATTTGATTTAATGCAGCAACTATCCCAGTACACATGCCCACTGTAAGATCATCGCAATACTCACAGAAACAGATACATTTCAGCTGTATAAGCCAAGGATGTCATATTCAGTATCAGTGTAAATTGCATAGCATAACACACCTAGAGCAGAATTTTAAGGTATGCGCACTGTACAGACCATCCTCATACCACTTCTTTTTTCCAGCCTTGACTGTGCCTGTATCTGTGTGACCTCTATGCACCACATGATGTCAGTATGATAGATGCAGTTATTTCATAATGCTGGTACCTGGAATTTTTTGAGAACTGATGTAACTGCTTCTCTTGTGTATTAAACAGAAGAAAAAGGACAGTTGTATAAATGAACTTACCATAACACTAGACCTTTGAATTATCACTGCTGCAGTAGCCTTAGCTATATGGCTTATATCTTGCTAAGGATATAGCAGCTGTCCAACTTCCAGAGCTTCAGTTGTACCTTCCATGCACCCAAACCATCATTCAGTTTGAAATGAGCTGAAGAAAATAAAGAGTGGTTTGGGAACCAAATTGTTAAGAGTTTTCATGCTAACTGAGAGAGAGGCTAGAGTCCTGAAAAGGACAATGCTAGGAAACAAAAGGTTGAGGTCCTCACCCTGTCAACAAAAACATAGAAAAATATTTGGGATAGAAGGATGGAGCAATTACTACAGCAGTTATCATTCAAACATCTACTGTTATGAAAAGTTTACACAACTTTGTTGTATTCATCATATTGATCACTGCTGCAGTAGCCTTAATGGTATAGCTACATTACCATAGCTTAGGCTGACTGGGAGGAGGAAGAATGAGGGTCAAGGAGCCCCTGGAGAATGGTCTGAGCAATGCCTGTACTAGGCCTGGAGAAGGAATATAGTTTGTAGTGCTTTGTAAAAGTATGCACAGAGGACCAATTTGCTGCTTATAGAATACTTCTAGAATCCAGCTTTTCCAAAAAGCCAAAGTTGAATGAGCCTTTACCCGACCTGGACTTGCCTTGTTGTGGAGGTCATAACAAAAGGTAACAGCATGAGACAACCATTTGGAAATAGTCTGCTTTGACACATTTTGTCCTTCTTTTTAACTTCACAAGACATAAACAACTGATAAGAGTTCCTAAAGGATTTAGTTCTATCATGATAATACCTGAGCATTCTATAGACATCCAAGGTATGGAGTATCCTTTTCTCCCTTGATTTAATGAAGATATAGAGGTGGGTAGCTTGGCTCAAAGTAAACTCAGATACCACTTCAGGCATACATGAAGTATTAGTTCTTAAGGAAAGCCTACCTATCTGGAAATGAGGTAAGGCTGACCCCCCCCCCATAAAACTTGCAGCTTAGGTATTCTTTTAGCAGAGGTCAGTGCAATCAGTAAAATGGTTTTACATGTTAAGTACCTCAAGTCAGCCTGATGATGTGGTTCAAATAGAGGAAATGTTAATCTTTCTTAAACAAAATTAAGATGCTATGGAGGAGACCTTTCAAAAAAATTTTCACATGAAAATACGTCAAAAGAGAGGGATCCATGGGCAGACATGCCAAAATGGCTGACAAATGAACCTTGTTAGAGAAATAAGACAGACCAGAGGATATTAACTCACAGAAATAATGTAGAACCTGAGAGAGACTAACCCTGAAAGGGTGCTGATTCTTGTTCTGCCACTGACTGCAAAATCATTTCCAGTTACTAATATATCATTTTGCAGTAGGTTTTCTGGCCTCCTTTAATGCCTGCTGTGCATCCTCAGAAAATAGGTGCCTAAAATTTGTTAAGATTGTATCACCCAGGCAGTTAATAGCAGTTCTTTGGGGGGTCAGGATGTATTAAACACCCCTTGTCCTGCATGATTAGTTTGAGTCTGTGAGGAAGGTTGTGTTAATTGTCCCTGACCATTTCCAATAAAAAGGAGAACTTCTGTTGCCCGAGCCAGAAGGAAGTCACCACAGTGATCTTAGGATAGTACTTTTGAATCTTCAGAATGACCCTGGATATTAGTGGAAAGGGTGGGAAAGCAAAAATGAACATTGTCGCCCAAGAAATGGAAAAAAAATCTGTTTTCCAGAACTTGTTGCATGGAATCCTGGGAAGGAAATTTGTCAAATGATTATTGTGAGTGGAGGCAAAATTATCTGTTTGAGGTGTTCTCCACAGGTGGAGCAGTTTTGGAGGATCCCTTGATTCTGTTTCCATTTGTTAGAGTCTGTCTTGGTTCTGCTCAGCTCATCTATCTTGAAATTTTGATCTGATGGTATGTTAGATGCCTCTAGAGCGAGATTGTGCTGTAAAGCTGTATCCAAGGCTACCATGGCTAGCCTGCACAAATCTATGGACATTGTTCCCTCATTTGTTTATGTACCAGATTACTGTGGTGTTGTCTGTAAACACTTGTACCAGTCCTGGAAACCATAGACTGAGAGTATGTCTGAGTGACAGCATTTATGTTTGTGTGTTTTGGTCTCTCTTTTCTGTTCCAAAACCCAGCAGCTTTATCCCCATAGTCACTGATCCCCAAGCAAAATCTGATGCACCTGTAGTTAGAGACTGTGCTTGAGCTGTCAGGAAAAAATGGGAGATCTGGATTCTGATAAAATATTTATCTCCAGCAAGGAAACTCCCTTCTGACAAACCCCAAAGCCAGAATCTGGAATATCAGACTATGTTGATGTTATAAGCATACAGAATCATAGGTTCACAGATGTATACTAGGCTAATGACCACTATGGCCCTTATAAGCCTAGCTGTGTGACCCAAATGTGACCTACAAATTTGATCTATATGGGTGTGATTTACTGGCTACCGCTGTATGGAGACATAGGCACCAGATACCCATGCATTGGTCAAAGTTGCACTTAAATAGGAAAAGGGAGGAACTTTGTTTTAAATGGATGGGGAGACTGCTCCAGAGAATGTGAATTCTCTGAGAAACATATCTGTCTCTCCAACATGTCCTATGTATGTCATAAACAAAATTTAGGTCTTTTAATCTAGTAGTTCTGATGCTGTTTGTTTTGTGGATGTGCAAAAGGCTCATTAAAACCCGGTCCATGGATGCTTTGTATGCCAGGCAGAGATGGCCTCGCAGAAGTCTGTATGGTACTAAGCAAAGGGACAGAACTTTGAGGCAATCAGTGAAAGACATTTTGTTTGCTCCCTGTATTCTTTTTGTAAGGCACATTTGTGGACATTCCAGTTGCTGCATGTGTCTCCTGGGGTACATAGAGTGGAGGCATTATACTTTATGATGGGTCTGATGAGAGCGGGGTACAGTGGTATAATGACCTCTCTGGACCTAGATGCCATACCATTGCTTATAAGCTGAGCAACATCGAAAGATTTTCTTACTACCTTGGACACATGTTGGTCACAGGCTAGGTTATTATCTACATGAGTTCCTGGATCCCTGACTAATGAATCAACCTTTAGGGGTGTTTTATTGATGACATAGGTACCTGGGGTGAACAACTTCCCAAAAGATACTATACTACATTTTTTGGTATTGAGTTCTAAGCCATGACTTTGGCACCACACATTTGTCTGCATTAGACCTTCCTGAAGGGTGTTATCATCTTGGGGTGGATTCAATGAGTGCACCCAGTTTGCAATCATCTGTTAACATGATTAGCCAGAAACCTTTGACATTGGCTTTGACATCCGAGAAGTAGATGCTAAAGAGGAGTGGGGGTAGCTCAGATTTTAGGTACCGCTGAATTTTTCCCATATGGAGTCTTGCTGAAGGAATCATGAGAATCATAAATTTCATCATACCTCTCGGCCTCTTAGTCCAGAAAATCTGAACAAAGCAAAAACTAATGGGGAGGCAAAGGCCCCAAAATAGGGTCAGATTTTAAATGTATTTGTCATAAAGTAAAAAAAAAATTGCTAAAATTACTGATTTTGCATGCATTTTCTGAAGAATATGAAGTCTGAAACTCAAATGTCTGTCACTTCAATTCTCACTGATTTGCCAGAAAACTACAAATTTTATGAGGAACAGACCAAAATGTAAGGCAAAATTCTAGACATTCTGTGAAAATCTGGACTGTAGAGAAGAATGGATGTCATGGGACCAAGATACCTGTGGAAATCCCTTGCTGAGACAGTAATCTGAGTGGAAAAAAATAACAGGAACTAGTTACAGATCTACTTTTTCCTGTGGGTGAAAAGCTCTTTGAACTAAGGTATGTGGGAGACACCCCAGGAAAAAAAAAGAAATCTGTGATAAGGAGTTAAACAAAACCTGTGTATGTTCTTCTGGAACTCCAGTTTGTATAGATCTCACACCCAAGTGAGAGATTCCTGACACTTTGAAAAAGACTCTACAAAGATAAGCAAGTTACCTAAATAAGGAAAAATGTGAATACCTTGCAGTCTGTGGTAGGTTATCACTGATGCTAGACACTTTGGTCTATCCAGTGCTTCAAGGGTATTTACAGAATGTAATGCAGAGAACTGATAATGTGATCCAGGCACAGAAAACCTTAAGAAACATCTAACATCTGTATTTCTAGGAATATGATGGTGATAAACATTGTTTAAATCTAAGATTACCAGAAAAATCAAACAGGGAATTCAAGGTGTATCAGGTAACTCTCTACAAAAAACTTTGGACAATTACATTTTATCTGGGACAGCTCATGCAGTTTCTGGTACTAATTCAGTGAATAACTGTGGGCCGAATGTTTCTGCTGCTGTTCAACAAGGCATAGTTCATATGGTTCCTGATTTAAATTCGGTGAATAACTGTGTGCCGAATGTTTCTTTTACTACGCAACGAAGTGGCATTTCTGCTTCTGTAGCGAATGTTGATTTGGCTGCTATAGCTCCTACAGCTGCTTCACCTGGAATACCTGTTACTACAGCTAAGAAAATGGATTTGGTTTCTCGTGGCTGTTCCTTCCAGTTTATGACAGAAAGACAACGTAAATTTTGTAATCCATTTGGAGGTTTGGGAGATTCTGTCGCAGGTATGTTTCCAAAAGATATACAAGACAGTGTGGATAATTTTGAAAAACTTATTTTCCGTGAAACCCGCTCTCACTTTAATTTGTTAGGCTTAAATAAATATATTGAACTTGACATTGCTCCGAGGGGGCTGAGAGCATTTAAAAGTCCGGCAACGCCATTTGATTTTTCTGATGCTACGGACATTATCTTTAAAGATAGATGGCTTACTGCTGCTCATTCCTGTGCCATGGAATGAGTAAATATACTAATAGAGAGAGACCGTTTACTTCAAACGAAATTGCAGAGTGAATTACAAAATATGCATCTAAATTTATTAGAAATAATAGGTGAACGGCAAGTAAATGATATTTTTGTAAAATTGAAAGATAAGTTGAATAACTTTGAGAATGAATTAGTACGTATGAAATCCACTAAAATTAAGAGAGACATACGAGACTATGACAATGGTCGTGCCTTTTTATGGAAGTCTACATATAATGTATGCTCTAAATGACCAGGACAGAGAAATAATCGTAATAAGAAACATTTATCTGTCTCCTTTGCTTCTTCAGAAGGCGTGGGTTTCACCACGGATTCTGAAGCTGAATTGTTAGAGTTTCCTCCATTGCCTGATGCACAAAATCCTCAGGCTCATAAACAACGCTTTCGAACCGAAGCAGATAATAACAAAAGAGGCAATAAGAAGAAAGGAATTAATGGAGGTTCTTCTTCGGGTGAAGGACAATTTAAACAAAACTCTAAACGTAGCAGATGGAAATAATGTGACCAGTATTTCTAATGTTAATTTATCTGGTCTTTCTTTGCCAGAGGAGGAAATTTCTGTTCTGCAGCTAGGTTTGAAATTTGTTCCAACAGTTATACCTAGATATCATGTAATCAAACAAGAAGCGTTTAGATTTGTTAGGAAATTGCATCTGAAATATTTCTTTGCTAGTGGTGACAAATATAGATTTGATTGTCGTGAAAGAAGTCATATAGAGAGTGATTCCAGTGATGACAGTTTTTTCTCATGTACTTCTAATAGTGATGATAATATAATGTCGAATGCTTACACCCCTTTAAATACTGAGAATATTAAATATGAAAGTAAATTTATACCTCCTTATGTGAACAACATAATTATACAATTCTCAGAAATGTTATATTTTTCACTACAAGAACTGGTAAATTCATATGACAAACATTCTTGTTCTTTTAAAATGACAAAAAGTGAATGGCTTTCTTTGAAAAAATTGAAAGACAGGAATGACCTTATTATTAAGCCCTCAGATGAGGGCAACAAAATTGTACTGTTACATTATACTCAGTACTATCATATGTGTATGGAACATCTTAATAATAGATTAGTTTATCAAATTTGTGAATATGAGGAATATATGAGATCTATCAAAGAATTTACTACTTTGATTGAAAGGGGTGTACGGTTAGGTTACTTTAGTAAAAAAGATCTAGAAACTAAATTTTGTATAGGGAATTGTCATTTGGCAACATTCTACTGTTTGCCAAAACTGCATACAAATTTAAATAATCCTCCGGGTCATCCTATAGTGGCAGCTACTAATTATTTTTTACAAAACATAGGACAAACTATACACAAATTTTTGTTACCATTTGTGGAGAAATTAGAATCCTATGTTAAGAATTCCTTTGATTTTGTGGATAAAATATCACATATTAATTGGACTCAGGATATGTTTTGGAATTGTCTAGATGTTGTGAGTCTATATACAAACATTAGTCATACAGACGGTATGCAAGCGTTATATTATTTTTTGGGTGACAGCCCAGTTTCTCATTTTATGTTAGACTTAGTTCAATTTTGTTTATTAAATAACTACTTTAGTTTTAATGAAGTTATTTATCATCAATTGAAAGGGACAGCCATGGGGGCTCCATTTGCCCCCCATGTATGCCAATATTTTTATGGCCAAATTTGAGTTGGATTATATTTATACTAATTCCTTTGTACAGAATCATGTGATATTGTACTCACGTTACATTGATGATTTAATTTTTCTGTGCAAAGGAGGACGGGATTTGGTTGATCAATTTATATTGGAACTTAATCAGAATAGATATAATATTAAATTTGATGATTTACAGGTTGGAACTAAGGTTAATTTTTTAGATGTTACATTAATAGGGAAAGAAAATGAATATATTGGTACTACAATTCATCAAAAATTTGCTGATGGTAACCAATATTTATTTGGTAGTAGCTGTCACCCTACGCATACCATGAAATCTTTACCTTATAGTGAAATGATTAGACTATCTAGACTATGCAATGATTCCGTAGATCTGGAGAGACAAATAAATCAACTTATTAATGTTTTTTTATGCAGAGGTTATTCTATGGATTCCATTATGGAATCCTTTGATAAATTCATGACCTCTGGGGAAAAACATTTTTATAAGGAATAAATTTAAACAAAATAAAAAGGCATCAGTAGATGATATTTATTTTGTCACTACATATAATTTGGTAAGCCAAGAAATTTGGGATGCAGTTAAATATTATTGGAAGTTTTTGCTGAAGGATAGAACATTGGGTAATTTGCTCCCCTCTAGTCCTTTGGTGGCATATAAAAGGGGACAAAATTTGGGGGATATGTTGATAAGAGCATATTTTAGGCATCCTGTTGAACAGTTAAATTTTCCAATAAGTAACTTTGGTACTTTTGCTTGTCAGTCTTGCAATATATGCCAATTTATTAGAATATCCTTCGACAGAATAAATAATAAAAGGTTTACACCTAATAAACAATTTTCTTGTCACTCAGAGGGAGTTATTTATTGCCTTAAATGTCCTTGTAATGTATTTTATATTGGAGAGACTAAGAGGAAACTTAAACTTAGATTACAGGAACATATTTGTGATATTAAGAGGGGTGCCACAGATAATTCTGTGGCTTTACATTTTTTACAAACCCATAACCAGAATGTTGATTTGTTACAAGCTACTGTTTTAGAACAGATCTTTATTAAAAAAAGAAATCATAGATTGTTAAAAAATATGTTATTATATAAAGAATCTATTTTTATATTGAAATATAATACATTATCACCTTTTGGTTTAAATATGGAGATTAATTGGAAATATTTGATATAATAGGTTAGATATTGTGTGTTATATTTATATTATATTTTTGTATCTGTGGTATGGGTTCTTATTTAACAGGGAGTGCAGTTTCTTTAATACTTAATTATTTAATTGATTTATTATTAATTAAGTTATTTACACTCTGTATATAAGGGAATGTATCTTTACCATGAATTGTGTGCTCATTGAAGGCTGTGGTGGCCGAGGCGCTAAGACATGTTTCAGTAATAAATTTTCCAACTGGAATCATTGTTGTTTTTCATCGTATAGTCTTTTTTAAGACTGGTTTTTGTTTTTTTGTTGGTTTCTAATGAGAGGTAACAGTTTGTGAAGGGGTAACATTTTGAACTTGGGCATTATTACAAACCAATTTAGAAAGGAAAATCCAGAAATGGTTTCCATGAATCTTCTTTCTTTGGCACCAGAAATATTATTGAATAAAAACCTTGTCCTACCTAAGAAGGAGGGATTGCTTCTGTCACCCCCCTGGGTCAGGAGTAGAAGACTGACAGTAGGGAGAAGAGGAGTTTGAAACTGGAGCATTAGTGGGAATTCCTTTAAAACTATATAGAGACTTCCATTGCCATCTGTAACCTTGATGAATTACTTTCTGAACCCATCTGTCTGAAAGTATCTGTTGCTAAACAGAGAAATTGAGGTTCAGAGTTTCTGGAAGGATTAAAGGTATACCAGATTGGGAAGGGGGAGGTAAGACTTGTAGTTAGTCATTCAGACTTATTACACTGTTCTTTGTTTGGGCTGGGGGGGGGGGGATCCTCCTTTATTTTTGAAACCTCCCTGCCATTGCTTTTTGACGGTTTGCACATCACCAGCTTGGTACATTTGTTTATTTTGCTTTTTGAAAAAAGGTTGTAGAGGTAGTATTAAACTCCTTGGTAAAGCTGGAGAAGAAGGCCGAACCATTTTGGAAATTCCTTGAATCAGGTTACCTCTCTCAAATCACTTTTTTATGGACTGCTGCAGCAGATAGTCCAAAAACTAACCATCTGTCTGAGAAGAATTCAAAATCTCAGTTTTAACATCCTCAGGAAGGTTTTGCATATGCAGCCTAGCAAACCTACTCATAAAAGTTCTCGTGGCAGCAGCCTTGGAAGTGGCATCAGCAGAATCATAAGTACATTACAAACAGTGCGTAACCATGGAGACTCAGATGTGATCAGATTACACAAAGTTGTTCTTTCCTCAGAAGAGGAAACAGATGCCATAATATTCCTCGTGTTTCAAAAGTTATGCATAAACTTTAACATTTGAGAATTTTTGTTGCAGAAGAATACACTTCTTTTTACCAAATCTATCAAACGCTTTCCCATTATTGTCAGAAGGAACGGGGCTGGTATTAACCAGATGTTTAACTTCAGCAGCTTCAGCAGGGTTCACCAGAGAAATAACTGCTGGGTTTGATCTGGGATTAGTATACAGAAACCTATAACACTGATGGACTTTATACAATCTATTTGCTTTCTTGGGGGCAGCAAGTTGATTGTACTTGAAGCTACAGGCTGTGACAAGTAGGAATTGTTATAAGTTCAAGTAAATCCAGTTGCAGTAAATCATAATACTTCTTTAGAGGCAGTAGAACATGACTGTGTTCCCACTGAAACAACAGATTCATTCTTGAAATAGTTTCCAAAGAAGAGAATTATTCAAAGGGACTGACAGAAGCCACACTCTCCTTAGAATATGAATGAGAAACCTGAGGAGAAAAAAATAATTTGCTGCTTTAGAATAACTTTGTGGTTCAAAATCTTGAACCTCCTCAGAAAATGAAAAATCATTTTTTTTTCTTACCAGAAACAGCAGATCTGGAAGGGTCGATAACCAAGAAATTATCCCTGTTCAAAGCAGAGACAGGAGAAGACATATATCTAAGTTTTATTTCTTTTTGACAGGAATTTCTAAAGAAGCAGACTCATTTTTGTTAGGCAAAACCCCTCTAATGATTGTCATTCCAGTTTGACAAGGGAGAGAAGTGTTCCCTGCTCCTTCTCTCAGAACTGACAGGAGTGGTCCATGGTGACTGTAGAGACAGCATCAGAGGGAGCCAAGGAAAAAGATGAGTGGTCTGATGAACGAGTAATGGCCACAGTAGAGTCACCCATCTATGGAAGAGGCACTTTAGACATCTGTTGTGATGGCAAAGGCTGCCTATTAATTTTCTTCTTTTTGTGGCTGGAAGACAAATAAAACAGAGGAACTGTTAGGTTGTTCCCTGGAAAATCCAAAAAATAATATATATATATATATATATATATATATATATATATATATATATATAATTCCTGGAAGCATGGCAGTAGTAGTCAGGACAACAGAAAAGTAGTAAAAAATTCACTTTTGCTACCAAAAAAGACATAGTGAAAATTACTTTAAACACTTACCCCAGCCCAAAAATTAAAATAACACAACTGTCACCAAGAGAAAGTAATTTTAATAACCTTTTCCCAAAAAAATTAAACATTAACTCTCCTATTTAAAAGTAACTAAAAGTCACGTGACAGTAAATAAAAACACCTTTTCCTAGCTTAAAATTAATAATTTCAAAAAAGTTCACTTTCTTTCAAAAAAGTAAAACATGGAAAGTTTTTTCCCCAAAGGGAGCTTATCTGCTCAGCAATGGAAACATTAGCCAAAAGTCAATCTTCTAAAGCCTGCAAGTGGAGAACTCTTCACCAGCTGGAAAGCTCTGAAGAGCTTGGTGCCTAAACTCTTTTCCTTCAGCTGAGCTCAGGCTGAATAATGAAGCTGCCCTTAAAACTTTGGAATCTTAGCAGTCTATAACCCATATAACTAATGCTACTGCTGTAATAATCAATATTATGAACACTATTGTGTGTTGTTATGACATATGGCAGTCATGTGAAACTTTGTAGAAATACCCCTTTAAATGAGTCATTCCTGGGCTAGTGAAAGCTAAATACTTCATTTCCCAGGTATACCGGCTAGTGGCATGTTTACGAGCCGTAAAGGATGTAACAGAGTTCTGAACTTAGCTTCAGTGTTTCTCCAAGATATTCAGGTCTGTTTTCTCCTGAAATGGAAATCAAATTTGCACACTTGACTGTCTATCTTCTTATGTCTGGCAGACAAGATTGTATACTTAACTTTCAGCCCTGTCAGTAGCATTATAAATGTCTGGATTGTACTTGGGGAGAGTTTCATGAATCTGAGCTCCAGTGAACATGAAGTGGGACATTTCTGCGTTATTGGTGAGAGGACCAGAACACAGCTGCTGAAAAAAGTCAAGAAAAGAACCAAGGATTTGCTGAGGTTGGGACAGTATATAATTGACAAATAACGCAATGACTTTTAGTAAGTGAATGTGTGCATTAAAATGCAAGAATCACATTATGTTGGGCACTGAGGCTCTCCTTTAATTCCTGAATGCTTTTAATGGAGGCAGATTTTGTTTGGTTACCCCTACACTTTTGCATTTGTCTCTGCACTTGGCTAATGAGATAATTAATTAGTGTATGACTGGGATCTTTGAGTCTCGGCAGTAGCTGTTGTGAAGTGCACACATGGTCCACTTTTTCTTGTTGTTGCTTCCAACAGCTAAAGATTATTTGATTTTCTTTACTTTAAGTAATATTCATTGCCCATTATCAGTTTTTAAAGAATTACTGTTACTGAAGGTATTTTATGGTTTTTGAGTATGACATGCAAACTCAACCAAAGACATGTGTTGAATTCCATCTCAATAGGAACCAGTGTGTTTAGACTTCAGATTTCAAAGAAGTGTCTGGGACTGTGAAGGAAATACTCACAATTAACATTATATAGCCAGAAAACAGAGTAGAGAAATTGATGAAGTTTTGGACTTGATGTGAAAACTCCTGTGCTGTTAGAAATTTGTCAGGTCTTAGAAAGGAATGAGCAAACATTAAATAATGGGTCTAGTGCCTTCCAGGGTCGACAGAACTGCAGCTAAGCAACTGGACATTTTTTGAAATCCCCCCCTCTTGAGGTGTGATATTTACTGGTCTGCCAGAATATCAGTTGTTATACTGGGATGTTATCAGACTGAAATTCATGACAGATTGTTTGAATCTGTGTAAATATCTTTGATAATATGAAAAGAACTTGACTGGAGAAAATCCTTTACCTATGTTAATTTGAATCACTGTAGTATATGCTTTGTTGCATCAATATTCTTAAACCACAAAATGCAACTCAAAGCTAGCATGCATTCTGGAAAGGCAGATGCCCCAGCATTTTCCATGTGGGGATCTTGGTCTCCTCACATTCCCTTACTTGCATATGTCAATTCCATGGTCACTCAACAGTGGGAATAAGTGAAAACACCACTACAGCTCACAGTGACTCCACATCAGGTCATACTATTTCAAACAATGACAATGAATAAAGTGCAATGAAAAGCCACACAATGAAACTGCACTCGACTGAATGTAGGATACCAGAGAATATTCAGTAGCTCTATTTTATGCAGTCACTACATCTTGTCTGTGATTTCCATCATCCACCTATTAGAAGCATGTCTATGACCATGACATCATCCACATTCCAACTGATGTCAGAGATAATTTGCATGCAGCAAAGAAATTATATGTATGTGAGATGTCAATAGAGGGAAAGATCTGGAAATTGCATTACAGAAGTTGAACTATTACACGATAGGTCCCTGTTCTTGGATCTCCTAGATGACTCTATATGAAAAACAAAAAAATATATAATCTGGCAAATCTCAGCTCAGATCCTGGAATATGGAACGAAATCAGAATGACTGTATGAGAAAGAATACATGGAATCAGAGAAAGGAAGGATAGAAGACAATGAAAAAAAATATATTTTTATTTTTATTTTCACCAGGGTAATCAAAAACACTGCGCACTTGAGACCACATTGGTTGTACATGAAAAAGGGTTTCCTACAGCTGTTTAACAATAAATATTGTTTCCTATTCCCTCAGTCCTCTTTTCCCCATCATCATTTGCACTCCAAATGTTGTAGGTATTTGCATATGGGCTAAAACTACAATGCAACAAAACAAGTCAAGGCAGGAATAGACAGCACCTCAGACTCTTCAGCTCTTTATTAAAACAACAAAAATAAAAACAGTAGTAATACCAACAAGTGAAGTTAAGCACTTTTCGTCTAGTTAAATAAATAGAATTCTTCAGACAACTAACAGCAAATGCAAAGTTGCTTAAATACACTTCCCCCTTCAATATCCTTTCGACTTAATTGCTTAATGAATATCAATTAGCCTTGGTAAATGGCTCTGAATTTGCAAAAATACATCAGCTTAACACTCAATGCTGCTTACAGCCTTAGTGCAATAGATGTACAACATACAAACATAGTACTATGAAAACATTTTTAAAAATAATAATGAAACTGATTAACACAAGACTCTATTCTTTACAAATAAGTAAAACTCAGCCTTTACATTCACCCTATAAGTTGTTTACCACACTAACCTATAGCAATCATTATCCATAAATATTATGTACTACCTATTCAAGTTTTTGAGTTTTAAAAGGCACTGTATCGAACAACAATCATTAATGCCAGGGTAGTGGCAAGCATCCAAATGGATCTGCCACATTAATTCCTTTTTCTCTAACAATAGGGATCTTGGTCCACCCCTTCAATCTTTTGGAATATGGTCAATGACTCTAAAAGTGAAACTGTGGGTGGGATTCCCTTTAATGTGACTAGCTAGGGCATTTTCAGTTTTTTCTTTCTTAATATAATAAAGACGCTCATATACCCGCTCTCGTAGTCTACGGTCAGTTTTCCCAACATAAAAAGTGGGGCATAATTGACATTAAGCTAAATATATGACATAGGTAGAATTACAATTGAATCTACCCGAGGTGATACAATAATGATAATCCCTAATGGAAAATGTGTACCCTATATCCATGAATTTGCAAGATTCACACTTAGTCATACCTGGGTTCCTTATAGCACTAGTATTACTTCCTTCCAAAAGATCTTTCAGGTTCTTACCCTTCTTAAAAGTGAAAGAAGGGTATAGCCCTAGTAGTGTATGCAGTTCAAGATTGTTACTTAACAAATTCCAGTTTTTCTTTATTATAGTAATAATCCGTCAACTTTCTGCACTAAATGGTAGAATGAAAGAAACCAGAGACGTGTTTGTAACATGATTGATGTCAATATTGTTATTATAATATGAACCCATTAGACCTCTTCTGTGTGATCTCCATCACAATTTCATCAATGAGGTCTCTTGGGTACCCCCTAAGAAGGAACATGTCAGCTATTTTAAAAAGCGGACCAACTCAAACTGTAGAAATATCGAACCAGGCAAAAAACACCATACAAGCTGCAAAAAATACACTTCCACTGGTTTTCTTTAGCGCTTTCATCCACATTTATTAGTCGTGAACTTCTTCAGAATAATTTACATCACGTCAGTATTTCTTAAATAGTGCCATCACAGGAAATGATGTCATTGCTTGATTAAACAGCATAATATTATAAAATTTAACTTGTTCTTTGAACTTTTCATATTAAAGTTTGTATTAAATTGTATTTCAAATCTTAAAATTATAAAACTAGGTGTTTCCAGACTTTGGTTTACAGAATTAAATGACTGAAAAGTCTTCATTTTATCTTATCTATACATCAGGAAACATTTTAAGTTTATTACTTCATTTAGTCCTGGTGCTGTGTCAGCTCCAAATATCAGCTGCCACAAAGTTTCTCTGCATTCTAGAATATTATTAAGATCCCCTGTCAGTAATCCTTTCTTTACTGTATCTAGAATGAAGAATTCGAATTTTCTGAAATCTCTGCATGTCAAGGAATGTCTCGCTAGAGCATTGTTTGTATCTTTCTTTTTTATAGCTAAGGTGTGCTCATACACCCTGCGTTTCAAAGTTCTTTTGGTTTTCCCTATATAATAATCTTTGCATGTCAGGCATGTAGCCAGGTATACTACAAATTCACTATTACAATTTGAATATTCTTTGGCCCAAAAAGTTTGATTTAAATGTTGTATTGTCACAAAGGAAGTGTTGCTCATGTACCTACACTGTTTACAGTTCGTGCAACTAAATGTGCCTTTCTTGTTGGTGCAGTGCCTATCGTACCTGTCATTCCTATCTCCACTAAATTCCAAAATACTTTTTAAGCTCACTGTCTTCTTATAAGTGAATTTGGGTTTTTGTCCTATCACAGAAATAAGTTCTCTATTTCCCATGTTTACCTTCCAATTATTTTCTATGATTGTTTTAATATGCCACATTTCATTTGTTATTGGCAATGGGAACGCATGATTACAAATTCCTTTTCTTGTCTTTCTTGATCTGGCTTCTCTACACATGTTAGGGGTGTCCCCACTAACACATCTTCCGACAACAATATCGGTTTAGCTACTCCCTTTCTTAGTGGCAAGACCTCATTTTCTATCTTAACTATGTAGTCCCTACTATAACCTCTGTTTGTGAAGAGTGATCTCAAAAGAACTAATTCCTTCTCAAAGATACTATCCTTAGATGTCAACCTACTTAGTCTAATGATCTGACCTTTGATGACCCCTCTTTTCATGTGTTCTGGATGTAAACTGTCCTTATGTAAATAACAGTTTGCAAAGTATGGTTTCCTGTAAATTTCACTATGAAATGTCCTGGTCTCATCGTCAATTTCTAAGGTCAGTGACGACAAATTGATATGCAAAAAGAATATTTTTGAACTGGAAAAATTGACTATCAAATATGTTAGCTAGATTTGGAAGTGATGTATTTAACTGAATGTGTTAACAGAAAGTTAGTGCCAAAGGGACTTAGGACTGCCAAATTTCCAAATTGCGTTTCCCCAGGCGATTCGTTAAGTAAAGAATTGATAGATTTATACAATGAAACAGGAATAAAGATGATGAATATTTTAAGAAATCACTACATCAATGAAATAGAGGCCCTAGACATCAAAATAAGGTCTTTAGATGAAAAAATACGTGAATACACTAGTTTTAACACGTTTGAGGATCTTTATAATGGTGTTAAGATAAAAGCGGATAGACAAAGGGCAACTATAATTACAAGAAAACAATCCAAGCTGAGGCGAGACATCTTATCTTATAAGACAAACCAGGCATATATAGTCTTGGCAGAGTCTGTGACATCAGTCAAATCAGTACAAGGAAATGAAACCGATAACCCTGATAATATTTGTCAGGCAAATGTTACCAAGACTTTAAGCAAAACAACAGTTATAGGTGACAAAGGAAATAATGACATCATTCAAGAAGAATATCCGGCTCTACCTACCACCAGTACTGGGAGTACAAGTAACATCAACAACAATAGAAATATGAACTATGCGGAGAAAGCAGCATTACCTTCTGAAGTAAACACTACTCCTTTTCAGAGGGTACAAGGGAAAAACAAAAAAACTTTAAAATGGTACAACTCTACCCAGTCCCGGGGGAAGGGCAGGGGCAAGAACAGGCGGAGATGGTAATCATTTCTCCAGAGATAAATGTGGACTCTTATGAAGTGGGTATACTAAATTTATCGAATTTAGTAATAAATCAACACACCACCAGTATATTAAAGAAAGGGTTCACATTTATTCCATCTAACCACATGAATCTTGGAAAACTTCTTGTGGATTTTAGACTGTTCCTGAGAAAATTAAATTTAAGTTACATTATGGAAGACATATGTTGCACTAGACCACATGACAAGATCTAAGTGAGCAACCCAAGTACCTACAATCCACCCCTTATGAACACCTTACAAGTGTTTCAAAGACTGTGTGAAAAGGATTTCAGAGATATTACACTCAATTATGATAGAAATAATCTAACCACAGAGGAGACAGATGCTTTGAAAACTTTAGTGAGTAACAACAATATAAGAATAATGAAGGCTGATAAGGGGGGTAAAGTTGTAATAATGAACAACGATGATTACAAAACTTCCATCAATGAGATGTTACAGGACACGACAACATATAGAAAAGTCAACTATGACATAGTAAACAAGAAATTTAAAGTTTTGGACACTATTTTGTTTGACATGTTTTCTCAGGGTGAATTCGATTTGAGAGATTATGAATTCATGCACAAAGAGCACCCTAGATTAGCGGTATTTTTTGGAATACCCAAAATACAAAGCAGTGTCACAAGACCACCCTTTAGGCCCATCATTTCAGCCAAACAGTCGAAAACAGAAAACATTTCGATCTGGCTGGACAGTGTATTGAATCCATTAGTACAGAAGTCTGAATTTTTCTTAAGAGACTCATGGAGCCTTTTAGAAACATTAAGAAAGATAAACATCACAGAAGAAAATCTTTTCTTTGGAAGTTTGGATGTGAAGAATCTATACACTAGTATAGATCAAGAGGAGGGCATAGAATTCATGAGAGAATATTTGAATGGAAACATCCTTTTCTAACACTAGGGTCAATTCACTGTGTAGCCTGATGGAGTTAGTTTTGGAAAATAATTTTTTCAAATTTGACAATCATATTTACAAACAAGAACTGGGGGTAGCGATGGGTTCTAGGGTGGCCCCTTCATTTGCAAACATCGTGATGGCAAATTGGGAGAAAAAATTTTTAAAGACACATGCTTTGTTTAATAAAGTAATAATGTATCGCAGATACATAGACGATTTACTTTTTCTATGGAAAGGAGAACATAAGGAATTTGTAGAACTGGTTGAATTTTTAAACAAAACAACCAAATTTCTAGAATTCAAAATAGGAGATTTTGGAAAAAAGATCACATTCTTAGATCTGACCTTAGAAATTGACGATGAGACCAGGACATTTCATAGTGAAATTTACAGGAAACCATACTTTGCAAACTGTTATTTACATAAGGACAGTTTACATCCAGAACACATGAAAAGAGGGGTCATCAAAGGTCAGATCATTAGACTAAGTAGGTTGACATCTAAGGATAGTATCTTTGAGAAGGAATTAGTTCTTTTGAGATCACTCTTCACAAACAGAGGTTATAGTAGGGACTACATAGTTAAGATAGAAAATGAGGTCTTGCCACTAAGAAAGGGAGTAGCTAAACCGATATTGTTGTCGGAAGATGTGTTAGTGGGGACACCCCTAACATGTGTAGAGAAGCCAGATCAAGAAAGACAAGAAAAGGAATTTGTAACTGCGTTCCCATTGCCAATAACAAATGAAATGTGGCATATTAAAACAATCATAGAAAATAATTGGAAGGTAAACATGGGAAATAGAGAACTTATTTCTGTGATAGGACAAAAACCCAAATTCACTTATAAGAAGACAGTGAGCTTAAAAAGTATTTTGGAATTTAGTGGAGATAGGAATGACAGGTACGATAGGCACTGCACCAACAAGAAAGGCACATTTAGTTGCACGAACTGTAAACAGTGTAGGTACATGAGCAACACTTCCTTTGTGACAATACAACATTTAAATCAAACTTTTTGGGCCAAAGAATATTCAAATTGTAATAGTGAATTTGTAGTATACCTGGCTACATGCCTGACATGCAAAGATTATATAGGGAAAACCAAAAGAACTTTGAAACGCAGGGTGTATGAGCACACCTTAGCTATAAAAAAGAAAGATACAAACAATGCTCTAGCGAGACATTCCTTGACATGCAGAGATTTCAAAAAATTCGAATTCTTCATTCTAGATACAGTAAAGAAAGGATTACTGACAGGGGATCTTAATAATATTCTAGAATGCAGAGAAACTTTGTGGCAGCTGATATTTGGAGCTGACACAGCACCAGGACTAAATGAAGTAATAAACTTAAAATGTTTCCTGATGTATAGATAAGATAAAATGAAGACTTTTCAGTCATTTAATTCTGTAAACCAAAGTCTGGAAATACCTAGTTTTATAATTTTAAGATTTGAAATACAATTTAATACAAACTTTAATATGAAAAGTTCAAAGAACAAGTTACATTTTATAATATTATGCTGTTTAATCAAGCAATGACATCATTTCCTGTGATGGCACTATTTAAGAAATACTGACGTGATGTAAATTATTCTGAAGAAGTTCACGACTAATAAATGTGGATGAAAGCGCTAAAGAAAACCAGTGGAAGTGTATTTTTTGCAGCTTGTATGGTGTTTTTTGCCTGGTTCGATATTTCTTATGTCAGCTATTTTGTCACATTCCTTTAAAAATTCAGTGTTAATTGTGACCATCCTCGCAGCCTGAACCAACTGGCCTTTAATTACTGATTTTTTATGGTGAAAGGGGTGTTGTTGTTGTTATTGTCTTTCAGCTTTTCCCAGTTAGGGGTCGCCACAGCGGAACTCTGGTCCGCTAATGATTGACAGTAGATTTTCATGAACGCAGAGGTGCCAGCTCAATGTTCAACCTTCAACGAAGGCACGCCCATTATGCATGTCTTTCGAACGCCCACCCAACCGCGGGGAGGACATGCAGACTCCACACAGAAGGCACTCCCCGCACTACAGCTGAGAATCGAACGGGAGAACCTCTTGCTGTGAGGTAACAACGTGAAAGGGGTGTGAACTACTAAAATGTAAGTATGTGTTTGAGAAGGTATCCTTCCTATAAATTCTAGCAGCTAATCTCTTATGAGTTTGATCTTTAAAGAGAGCAATATCCAGATAGGTTATTATTTCTTTATGGAAAGTGTAAGTGAATTTCAAAAACTCAGTTGTTCAGTTTAAATACTCAATGAACTGTGTAACTTCATCCAAACTGCCCTTATGGATGGCAAAAATGTCATCCAAAAAGCATTTATAGAAAAATAACCTATCCATAAGATGTCTTTGTGAGAAAATATACTCCCTTTACCAATAGGCCATGACTGTGTTGGCAAAGGGCAAAGCTGGCCCCACATGGGGACCCTATAAGTTGTTTACCACACTAACCTATACCCCAATTTTCTGCAAATAGAGTTGGTTGTCAAAGAGAAAATAATTATTTGTTAGTGCAATGTCATTCATAAAAAGGGAGTTGACGTAAGTAGAAGGAAGCTGTTTATATGAACTGACATGGGATGGTTACATTGATTTTATCTGTATTAAAACAAAAAGAGTATTGTTAAACTAAAAAAAATTGCCCCGTGTAAGGCATTTTTTAATATGAGAAATCATGTGCCGTATGAAACTGTTGATGCTTATGTGACTGAACTTGGATATAAATATAAAGATGGTGCATTTAGAGATCTGCATGATTCTGTGATAAGAGAATTATTGTGTGAAAGTCTCTATGCTTTTAAATATTAGCCCATAGTGCCTTTTTTAGGCAATGCCAAACTGAAAGTACTTCTGACAAGCAAATTAAAACCAAGAAAATGTAAAGTGTTACTGCTCAGTGCTAGGAGCCTAAACAAAAAAACTCCACTCGCTAGTAGCTCTGTTCTGCCTAGAGAATACTGACATTTGTGCAGTCACTGAAACATGATTTAAAGCTGCAGAGAGCACACCGACAGTGTGAGGTTATAATACCTTTCACACAATTAGACCATCTACTACACAGACAGGGACGAAAGGTGGAGGTGTCTCGATTTACATCAAAAATAAATATACCTCAAAGCTGGTCAAACAGGACAATGCACTTGAGCTTCCCGAAGTTCAAATCGCCTTAGGCAAAATCCAATACCACTTCCATTCAAGCTATAGGCCCCCCTGTATGACCCAGTAAATCTATGCCATGTATTTAAACTTATTGGAAACATTCACCATTCAGCCCAATACCATATTCATGGGTGATTTTAATTACCCCACTATTAACTGGGAATCATCTACGACACTTGCACACCCTCTAGTGTAATGTCTTCTTTGGTAAGGTCAAACCACATAATAGTTTCCTTTGAAGTAAAAATAAAACCTGAAATCCCAGCTAATAATGGAATATTCAAGAATTACTGTAAGGCTGACTTCCTACAATTAAGTGATAACATGGAAAAATGTCAACCCCACATAAACCCTGAGAACATTACTGCCTACGAGGGACTGTTCAAAGAAACCCTATAAAAGTATGTTACAGAACTAACTCAAAAACCAAACCACCCTGGTGGAACATTGATATGTTGTATAACAGAAGGAAGAAAATCATGGCAAAATTAAGAGGTATAGCACACAACAGGATAAAAGCACATTCCAAAGTAAGCAAAAACTTCAGAGGACAAATAAAGTCTATTAAAGCCAAATTTTAAGTAAATTTGGCCTCCCAGGCCAAGGACAGCCACAAGGTATTCATTAGCTATGTCTGCAGCCTCAAAGGCAATACACAGTTGTGTGCAGAGCTCATTGTAAATAGAGCCACCTATACTGAGCCAGAATACATAGCAAACCTACTGGTTGACAAATTCCAACTTTACTCCTCTCTGCCCCCCTAAGCCTTCCTTCATGAAATACCATCAAATATAGCCTCCCCTGCTATCACCAGGGGATAGGTCCTTATTGCTCTCTTTAAGGTGAAGGACACTGCATCAATGGGCTGAGACAATAACCATGGATACCTTCTAAATAGCATGAAATATGACCTATCAGGCCATCTAGAATTGCTATTTAACTGTAGTCTCCAAACAGGCTTCATGCCTCATGAATGGAGAGTAGCAACAATCATCCCTCTGCACAAATGTGTTCCATCTGTAGACCCTGGAAACTACAGGCCCATAAGTCTCACTAGTCTCATATGCAAAGCTATGCAAATAATTATCATGGAAATGATCAGTAATGACATAGGAAATTTCCAGAAACTGGACCCAACCCAATTTGGTTTCATCAAGTGCTGGTGATGCCTACTCAACCTGGTGGACCTCTTTGAGATGCTCAACAAAGGAATGGACAAAGACAAAATGGTTTGTGCTGTCTACCTTCACCTGGCCAAGACATTTGACACAATACACCACTCAGGCATTGTTGACAAACTCAAGACAGTAGGTATAAACCCTAATATCTCTAGTGGATAGCCAGCTAGTTCACAGACAGGGCCCAATAAGTTAGAAATGGAGCATCCACCTCTACAAAGAGGCCAGTCACAAGAGAAGTTCCTCAGGGATTGGTCCTGGGACTGTTACTTTTTGGCATTTACTTCTCTGAAGTCAAGGCCAATGTCAGTGGTCTCTGGCTGACTAAATTTGCAGATGAGTGCAAATTAAGAGCTGTCTTTGAATCCCCCAGTGGCACAAATATTCTCCAGGAAGGGCTGGCACAAACGACCGGTGTCAGAGCCATGGACTAAAACTAAATGCCAAGAAATACAGAATAGTATCCTGTAGAAAGCCATACATCCCTAGTAACTATCATATTGACAACACATCACAAAAAGTTGACCCAGTAGTCAGGGACTTATGGATACACATAGAGGGTAATCTAGCCTTTGACCATCATGTGACTGCAGTAGTGAGGAAATCATTCTATGTTGTGCAACTTATAAACAAAAGTATGGTATCTAGGTCCTCGGAAGTCATTGCTCTACTCTATTTGACAATCATCAGACATATCATCGAGTACAATACCTCCTTTCATATGTACCAAATCAGACATATCCAACAGTTGGAATGTCTGCATAGGTTCTGCACTAAAAGAATACAGGGCATAACTAACATGTCCTTTGCAGACTGCCTCAGGACCCTATTCCTGTATTCAGGGGAGATCTGTACTTGGCATACAAGGCATTGTCAGACCCCAATCTGATGGACCTCCTGCATATCTACAAAACAAACAGCACCAGAATTGCCCATTCTAAAGACTTAACCTTGCCTCTGATAGAAAATAAGACCTGCTGGAGAAATATGTATCTATCCCAGAGACTACCCCATCTCTGGAACAGGCTCCCTTCCATGTGAAGCAGAGCTACTCCTTAACCCTGTGGGAAACTGTTTTTAGCAGACATAATTTGCAAGTAGCTAATGAAAATGCTGAGTTGATGTTTTTGTGAAAAAAGTACAAGCTTAAAATGTGAAAAGGAAGCGTTTGTTGACAAACATTATATATGTAAAGTAAATAAAGAATTCTCATCAAAAGCAGAAAAAGAACACCTTTTGCAGAAGTGGAAACCATTGGTTAGAAAAGTTGTTGATTAATGACAAGAGCTTTGAGTTGGTCACTGAAGAAGAGTATATTTTAAAATAAAATTCTTTTAATGCTTTGAGTGTGAAAAACAAGCTGCATAGCTCTTTACTTACTTTGTTGATATATTCATGCCATATATTAATCACAAAGAGAAAAATTAAGTGTGACTTTTTTTACAAGCATGGAGTGTTGTTTAAGTGATAGCTTAATAAAACACTAACATCTTGGGCAGAATAGTATGCAAAGAGTTGGGGATGGTAAAACAAATTCATAGTACCTAAATAAAAGTAGATGGCTGTGATCTCAGTGAATTGTTCAAAACTGATACCAAAATTATAGATGGTTCCAAGGCAATTCATGTGCAGAAACTCAGTGTATAGGCTTATGTAGTCATGATAACTTTTCTATAGATGCTTCTAAAGAAAATAAACTGAATTGTGAGTATTATAGTGATGTAGTGAGTATCACTATATGTCTTATGGCTGGAGGTTCTCTAGTTTGGTTCCTGGCTGGGGTGTATACAGTGGAGATTTTGCACGTCCTTCCTGTTGTGTGGAATGTCTCCAAATACCCTGGTTTCTTCTCACCTCCCAAAGACATGAAGTAGGCAGATTGGAAACTCTAAATTGTCCATGCATGTGACATGGGGGACAAAAGCTTAGCAAATTATATCCCTTTTTGATTAGTAAACCCTATGCGTGGTGGTAGCTGTTCATGGGTTCACCACAGGAGATCATCTACATGGAAGTCTTTAGAAAATGGCATAAGATGTATGCATTATAAAAATAAATCAGATGATCTCAAGTTAACAACACTGAATGAATGAAGCTGAATCACAGCAGCAAAACTGTAATGGACCAAAACAATGCCAGATCAATCAAAAGACCTAATAAGAAATGTAATGACTTGCTTTCAGGCATTGCCTGGTTTCCAGTACTGTATTCTATTATAATAAATCTTAATACTCCCCATGTAGAGCATGATCCAAGATGTGTAGTAGTGACCATGAGAGAATAAAATGAGAGAGAACTCAAATGCATGGAAGAAGTAGGAGTCATTTGCAGAAAAAAAAAAAAAAAACGAGACAGCATATTGGGTTAACAGTATGGTTATTTAAGAGGGAACAGTATGCTCTTAAAACCTTTGAGAAAGTTGTAGCAATGAAGCCAAGAGCCAAAGCCACTGATAGTGGAATCAGTAGCTGCCAGATGTTATAACCTTTACATTGGTGGATGCTAATCATGGGTTTGTCAAGTGATGCTGGATGAAAAACAATGGAAACTTTGCAGGTTTAACACCCCCTACCTAATATTGTCTGCTGTGGATGCCTTTTGGGATTTCATTGGATGCAGACTTTCCAAAGACCCATTGTAACTACTGTAAAAGACCTGGATGATGTAGTGAATATTATAGATTGCATACTGGTATATGATACAACAGAGAAGGAGCAGTTCCTCAAACCAGCAAGATTACTGACGAGACTGTAATGCAATAATATGATGCTGAATGCAAAGAAGTGCCACATACATATGATCTCTAAAACATTCCTAGGACAAATGCTCTCTGGGCATGGAATGCACACAATCCCAACATGTCATGGTTGTGATGCTGATATAATTTTCCAAGGACAAGATTTTCTTGCAAAGATTCTTGAGAATGGTTTAATACCTTCCAAAGTTCAAGTTCATACTTATATTTCATTTAAAATGTCAATACTTTTGGGCAAATTGCTTGAAGAGAATATTAACTGATATTGTAATCAACCAAGAAAGCAGCTTCTGAATCTTGAAAAATATGACATAAACGCTCCTGCCTTGCTATATTAGGATGTCAACAAGTCAGACAAGTCAGTCACTTTGGCCTATGGGCTGTCTGTAACATAATGATCACGACAATTAAGAAACACAAACAAAATATGAAAAAAATAGGAAAATTACTCCTGGCCATTGTATAAATGGGTTTACCTTCATATGTTTGAAAGTACATTCTTTGAATGTGCACATACGCAAACCGTTTAGGCGACTTCCATAACAAGGACTTTCCTAAATGTTGAAATACTATCAAATTTTGATATTTCCAATCGCTCCACCGCTGAAACAAGTGCTACCATGGGTCAAAAGCAGGCGATATTTTGTAATTCAGCACTTCGGTTTTTACGATTTTGGAAATTCATGGTTTGCAGTTCATGGCAGCAGTTTTGAAGATGTGGCCATCAAACATATGAAGGTAAACTATATAAATGAGTGTGGAAAAATTATGAATATAAATAGGTACTGTGACACCCCACCACTGGACCGGAAATCAAAGAGAAGGGTATCCAATCTTAATGTGTAATGTTAGTATCAATACAAATGGTAGTTTTACCAAGAGCAAGGCTATTAGGAGTGGCCCACAGTGTCACCAAATAAATATGCAAGTACTCAGAGCTTAATATCTCTAGACAAATCAGCCACAATTAAAGGTTTACATATATTTAATAATAAATATTAAAAGAACAAGAAAATAGTATATATTTACAGTGATATCAGAGTTGAAAATCACAGGAAATATTTAAAACAACATTGCAGGACAGTCTCAAATAAATAAAGAAAAACATCTAAGATAAGCTTTGCTATATTCCTGACTATATCTAAAAGAATTATACTGTTCCCTAGTAACTTACTTACTCATAGCATGGAAGATGTGTATAGAATGGATCTTCTCAGGTCCAAGACAGAATACAGAATGCTCAGTCTCTCTCAGAGAGTTCTTAAATGAATGTCTCAAATATTACTGTTGGGATAGCTTGCAGAATGACATCATTTCTTGTCATCTGACTCTATCCCAGGTAAAAGCCGCACTGCTGAAATCTAGCAGTATTTAGCATCTGCTTGTGAAAATACATGCACAAGGGCTTTTCCTCAGGTCTTTGCAGATCCTGGAAGCCATAAAACAATAAAACACTTCCAAGGCAATACAAAAAATGTCTCAGCACAGTGTCTGTTGCTGCACTGAGACTGAAATATAACATCTTTTTTATGGCCCAGCCAAAAAGTAATTTAATTTCAGCTATTTTTCTCAAGTTTTGCAAGTTAACCCTGTATATTCCAGTTTCCCCTGTTAAAATATGTACATCTAAACAGTTACAATAGTGCAGGCACATTTCTGTTCTATTCCAGTAGGGCATGCTGTTGTTACATTTTAAGCACTTTGCAGAAACCTTTTCACACACATCTATACCAGCAGCTTGATTTACATCCGACATACAGTTCTAATCCATTTGTAACACACGTATCTTATATGAATCATGTTGATATTCACAAATGACATAACCATTTACAAAATTCCAGACAGCTGTGCTGGCAGTATCTCCCTTTGTCACACTTCTATATAAATCAAGTTGGTATTCCAAACTGACATATAATTATTTACAAAATTCCAGATAGCTGGGCTGGCAGTACCTCCTTTTGTGACAGGTATCAATATGTATGGATGCAAAGTGTTGCAAGAGTCTGATCATAGGCTACTTCAGTGCATCTTGTAAAAACACTGTATTAGGCACCACTGAAAGTGGACTTTCTGGAAGCTGTAGATGCTCTTGTGTCTCTGGTTAAGTAATTGTGAAGAAATGTCTCACCACTTAAGCTCTATTTTGGTCTCTTCATTAATTTTATAATGTGGAATATATTTATCATATGGTAGATACCACAGGTAAGGGACTTAATATACTGTAAATAAGTAGTCACCAGGATTTTTTTTCCATATCAGTTATTAACTGTATTACCACAACATCACATTGCAACCATTCATTTCTATAAACAAGAACCACACACATTCAGCAAAATTAATGAAAAATTATCATGGCACTTTGCAAAACTGTAACAACTTTAAGCAACTTAAGTGCAGTTACTAATAAAATAACTTATCTATATAACAGACGTAACTTACTATGCATTACAGCTTACAGCTTTTAATGTAGAAGGTTTGCTTCTCGATATAGATACAGATGGTGATTTTTCATTTATCTCAGAACTGATGTTTCTACAAAAATACCTGAACTAACACCATTTAGTCTTACAGTGTTTTTATACAGTTCTTTTCACAAAACCTGGATCCATATGTTACTTTGGTATTTGGTTGATGTCATGAGTCTGCTGATAAGCTGAATTTTGTCCTGTTTTAAGGTAAATTATGTGGCAACCTTCAAGACATAGGGAGTCATCCTTGTCTCCATTCATCCTTGCAGCTGTAGTAGTCAGGAATTCATTCTTATCTGCAGTTTCCCTGGCAACTGTAGAAGTCATGGCACACAGTATTGCTGCAAACATATACAGTAATTAATTAACTACTCTATTTTTTCTACATTTCCAACTTATTTTCAGCAAAAAAAGTTTTAACCCTTTAATATATATATATATATATATATATATATATATATATATATATATATTTTTTTTTTTTTTTTTTCTAACAAACAGAAATGTGCATGCACTATTGTAAGTGTTTAAATGTATATAATTTAACAGTCCCCCCTTTGTTTTCAAAACACACAAAACAGTTTACATTGATATGTATTCTTTGTTCAGATCATGACTTTCATCATGATTTACAGAAAACACATTAGGAAACAAAACCTTTAGTTTTCTTTTGATACAACAGGTTAAACAGAATTCCACATGGTTAGTACAATGATAACAAGCATTACTATCACAATTGGGTGTATAATAAGGGGTGGCACAATGGTGCAGTTGTTAATGCTGCCACCTCACAGCAAGAGGTTCTCTGGTTCAATTCTCAGCTGGGGTGCCTTCTATGCAGAGTTTGCATGTTCTCCCTGCATTCATGTGGGTTTCCTCCAGGTACTCCAGTTTCCTCCCACATTCTCAAGACATGCTTCTGGAGCATTTCTCCCTGGGCCTCCTCTGAAAGCAGGATCTGTGGCACCTAGTCAAACTTTCCCGGTCAACGGATGTTAAATAAAAAAATAAAAATAATCCAGTCTAGTAATTTGTTTCTTTTGCAGACCATCCTGTAAAAATGTCCCACCAATTACGGGCTGTGTCTGCTTCAGTTTTTTCAGCTAACTTGTGTCTGCTTCAGTTTTTTCAGCTAATTTGATTCAAATACTGGTCAGTGCTGACCATATACCAATCCATTAGCTGTATGAGTACAATGTTCAATTTTTTGAGTTCTATTTTGTACAAACCAATATATTATTTTTCCTGTAGCTCTATTTTAGACCCTTTTGCAGTGCTGTTTACACAATCGGTATAAAATTGAAATAATGCCCTTTTTCCTTGAAGTATGCAGCATTTTATACCAGTATTGTTTTGTAAAGCTGCATTTGGTTTACACTGCAAGAGATGGACATATACCTGTCCTCTGGCTTCTTCCAGACTGTGACATTCTAGGTAAAAAACTTTCTTACACTGTGAAGGACACCAATGAGGAAGAGAAAAGGCAAACACTACTAAAAACTCCTGATGTCCAACATGGCAGTAAAACTTAATAGTAAAATCAAAACTTTAATAAAAAGAATATAACATAAAATAAGCAGTCCTCAGTCTTCTGATAAGCGCTTTTGGCAAATAAGCCTTCCTCAGATCGTATAAAAAGGACTGTTCAGCTTTTGTATTTATAAGGCATCACAGCCATTCCTCATTTAGTTCTCTGACACTCCCTTGTTGCAAACCAAAAGGAGGCCAGCTAGCAGAGAGGTATAATTTCCTTCATTGTAATTAAAGGGGCAGTGCTTCTCTTTACTATAGGATTGTATATGAGAAAACTAATAGCTATGGATGTGAATACATTATATGAATGAAGCAACATTCAAGTAAACTTGCTAATCATATTCCTTCTATTCTTAAGTGCAGGTTTTAATGGCACAATAGTATTCAAGCCTGGTGATCTGTTTGCTCTTAAATTAATTATCCAGCATGTTTCCCTTAGCTCGGTGCAATTAGGAACATCACCTCCTCTTGTGGTCTGACAGACTGCCTCTATGGCCTTGTGACATTCTGATCAAATGAAAGGTTTTCTATGTGAAAGTTTTGTCCCTCTGGACAAGAAAAATTAGCTTGAGTTCTATTTGTAGTATCATTTACCCACCACAGCCTTATATTAGTAATATTACTTCTGCATGCCTTTTCTGCCAGGGTCTCTGCTATTTCTGGTGATATTATACAATTACAGAAAACTGTAAAAACAAAATAGATATTGGTTTAACTAGCACATGCTTAAATGTAGATATTTGTTTTAGATTATTTACATTTACTGTTCAATACCTTTTACTCTTCTGTATTTCAAACAGGTAGACTTTATTTTCATTTTCTGAAAAGAAAATACATGCATGTTACTTTTGTGACTTCATTTCTTTACTGCTTTTAACTACTCTCATTTTTTTTACCTTTTCATAGATTACCTGGAATGCTAGTTTAAAATGTTTCTGAGTAAGGCATTTGTTTTTATTATTCCACTGTAGTATGCTTTGTAGCAACCTTGATTGTGTGTGCAAATTTGCTGAAGTTTTTTTGCTTTATGACTTTTACTGGCATTGTCTTTTGCAGTTCTTCTTTAAGCTGGGTTATTACAGTAGTGTGTTGTAAATTAGTCTCTGTCAGCTCAGCTAATTCATCTTTATTTGTCCTGTAACTGATGTTTAAGGGCTGGAAATTATTTCTTCAGCTCTACACTAACTAGATTTTTCTTGTCTTGTAATTACTGCTTAAGACTTTCAATTTCTTCCTGTAATTCTGCACATGCTGTCTGATATTTCTCAGTAACCTGTTCTGCTGACTCTAAAGCTGTTATGCACTTCTGAAAAAGTGTTTGTATATCTTGTCTAAACTTTCTGAACTCATTTTGTCTGTCTTTTAGAAGTTTATTACATTCTTTTGTCAATGTATCATGAACCTCACCCCTGTCCTTATCTGTTTTCTGCTGTGCAGTGGCTTCATTCCACTTTTGTTCATATTCTCTAAAGGGTGTAACAAGATCTACAGAAGATTCTGTTAATAACTGATTTGACTGCTGTTTTATCTCTGAAATTAATGTTTCACATGTGATGACAGGACATAACTGTTTAACATCAGAATATAATGTAAGTGTATCATCCTTATCTGTTTTTTTACCATCAGAAGATTTTTCTCTACAGTTTAACTTTTTAACAATGGTCTGAACTGTTATGACATTGTATAAAGAAAGCAGTTTCATATGACTCACACAATAAACATTTACTGTGATACCACACATTCTTTTGTTTGAGATACCAGTCAATAGTTGTAATCCATTTGCATAGCATCTGACTATCAACTTTCCCTAAAAAGGTTTTACATTTCCCAATATGCTGTGTATACCAACATTGCATTCTGCCCCAGATATTATCTGGTCATTCTGATACATTAAGAGTAATCCATTTGCATAATGCCTGACTATTAACTTGCCCTAATAAAGTTTTATATTTGCCAATATGCTGTTTATACCAACATTGCATTCTGTCCCAGATTTTATCTGGTTATTCTGATATATTAAGAGTAAAGCTCTGTTTACATTTTTGTACTGCGATCCCTAATGACACCCATACTGTATGTTACACAGAAAAAAATCTTACCACACAGCAAATAGACAGGTGATTAAGCTATTATTTTGCAGACTGCTGGAAATTCCCCCGTAGTCACTCAAAAAGCCGGTGATACAAAATTGGCAGTTGCAGCTTTCAAACCTTGGAATTCACTGACCTGGAGAATTTATTGCACTGTGACCTTATTGCATGGCAGTCTCACTCTGGATTCAGACATCTGAAAACAGAGTGCTCCTGTTCAGGACTCACTCATAAATTTTAGTTACTGCACCTTTACTGGGGTGACCCTCTACAAGGCACCACTCCCCCTATGTTCAAATGCAGGCTAGGCTTACCATTGACAAATTAATTATCATGGCACTTTGCAATGTTGTAACAACTTTTATCAATGTAAGCACAGTTACTAATAAAATAATTTATCTATATAATAGATGACACGTACTATATGCTACAGCTTACAGCTTTTATTGTACAAGGTTTGCTTCTCGATACAGATGCAGATGATGATTCTGCATTTACCTTGGAACTGATGTTGCTACAACAATACCAGAACTAACACAATTTAGTCTTACAGTCTACTTATACAGTTATTTTCCTGAAACCTGGATCTATATGTTACTTTGGTATTTGATTGATGTCATGCAGTCTGCTGATAAGCTAAATTTTGTTCTGTTTTAATGTGAATTATGTGGTAACTTTCAGGACTTAGGCAGTCTTTCTTGTCTCTGGTCATCCTTACAGCTGTACTGGTCAGGAATTCATTCTTATCTGCAGTTTCCCTTGAAGCTGTACTAGTCACATGGTACACAGTGTGGATGCCAAACATATACAGTAATTAACTGTTCTATTTTTTCTACTTTTCCTAACTATTTTCAGCTATGAATGATTTAACCCTTTAATATATATATTCTAACAAAGAGAAATGTGCATGCACTATTATAAGTATTTAAATGTATATACTCTAACAATTAACTCAGACAAATGTTGCTATATCTCTCAGAAATAAGCAAAGGTCAAACAATCATAAACATTTGTTAATGGTCAGAATATTATACTGCCATATTTTTTCCTTCAAGCTCAAGGTTATAACACTTCACTGTGTCAGTCTTTATTATTAATTCCTTGTTCTTAGTTCACATCTTCCTGTTGGGGATCATTTTATAGCTTGCTAGAGAGATGTTTTTGACAGTGTTTGGTCTTACCTCTCAAATGGAAGAGATGTAATGCTTTTTTCTGAGCATAAAGCAGGTAGAGGTCTATACTTCTGTAGCTTTCTGTCATTGATGACTGCATGTGTTAGCTCGTTGAGGAATTAACAGGAAGAAGAAAGTGTAATCTGAGTGGTGGACTTTTTTTCATGGTTAAAAACCAGAAACTAGATGTGACATCCACACTACATATGAGCAACAGACATGAGTTATACTGCAACACTACACCAAGAAACTGGTAAATATTTAGGGGTGGAGTTTGGGGGTTGGCTTAATGGTTGAGGTATTTGCCTCATAAAAACAAAGAGCAAGGTTGATTCGGATGTTGGAAAGCATGGCTAAGCTTAAAAAAGGTTCCTGGGGAAATCACCTATGAACAGATACCTATCACAGATGTTCCACTTGCTCATTATGAGCCTACCATTTTTATATCTCCTTTGTCAGTTTTTTGATCTTTACTTCAGCTAATATGTCCCTTACTTCCTTTATACTGGGAACCTGATCAGTTTTCTATTTTGTAGTTATAGCTTTCTTAACTGTCAATATGATCATTGTAAGTAAGGCTTTGTACTGCCTCTTAGTTTTTAAATCAACATCCCAATCTAAATGGACAATTTAAAGTCAGTTCTTGCCCTATAGATGGTAATTAGGGCTTCACAAATCTCAGGCTTAAAGTGTTCTTGTTTAGCACAAGTCCAGTCAATATGCTCCCAACTGGCTGCTGTAAGCTCTTTTCACTGCCAAAACTGACCCTCAACTATTGAGGCCA